>NC_061104.1:42765659-42770659 GCF_015104395.2 Macrobrachium nipponense
TCTACAAAAAACAAACACAGTTTTCTAAGCGTTAGATTTATACTTAGTTTCTTCATTAAATTCAGAATACTTGAAAAATCTTAAAATGTGTTAACTTTAACCCTACTTCTGTAACGTTCACATATACCTACACACACACATATATATGTCTGTATCAAGAACTTCATCGTTTCTCTTTCCTTCGTGGATTTTGTCTTTATTTATATAGTATATAGTGTAAATATGCATATATATATATATATATATATATATATATATATATATATATATATATATATATACATATATATTTACAAACATACATATATATGTATATATAGTATATAATTCGTCAATGTTACAAATACTCTTTTATACATTTTAATAAGCCAACAACTACCCCAATACTATGGAATTCGCTCCACTTTGGGAATAACCTACAACCAAAGGTGATTATGAATATGCACGTCTACACAAAAAGATTCCAACCTATTAATAATTGGTTTGATGAAAAAATAAATTAATAAGATTATATAATATTATATTAATTAATATAATACACACACAGAACAAACAACCAGGCGCCAATATCCTCAGAAGCCTCCAGGACCGCGTGACGCGAAGGACTTGATATTATTAGCCAGTCAAATGTTAAGCCGCCGCAAACATGCTGCCAATATCGCATTCACTTTATCTTGCTAAACTAACATACAAAAAGGGAGCCATAAATGATAATCACATTTACCCTGCCTAGGATTCGAACCTGTGCTTGGGCAGAGTGATGTTTGGGTGACAACGGAAAAATGAATTTCGTTTCAGGTCGGCAAGGTGACCTTGTCGTGATATGGTGTCGAGGGTTCGTTTCCCGCTACCGGGCATCATGATTTCTTTCCTATTTCTTTGAAGTTGTATCTCGAGGCTTTGTAGTGAGAAGTTAAGAGAGCATTGTGTGGTTTTTACATTTACATTATATATATATATATATATATATATATATATATATATATATATAATATATATATATATATATATATATATATGTGTGTGTGTGTGTGTGTGTGTGTGTGTGTGTGTGTGTGTGTGGTGAATTTCTGAATGTTCGACGGTAATTTCATTACCTAAACGACTAATTATGAACAAGGAAGCTATGGAACGTCCCATCGGTACTTCTTCCTTGATAAACTTACCACGAAACTAATTCCTGAATCTCCAACCAAAAACAGCGGCGCCAAACCAAACTGGTCTGGCGTTTCCGGATTTTCTTAACTTGTTTACACCCAAGATCTTCAATCAAAGAGGATGAGGGTATTGACGAAAAGTGTAAACAATTAGATTTGAAACACGACTGGAAGGAAGGAAATACAGCCCACACCACTCAGGCTCTCGAGCCTCGCTGTGGCCCACAACCTCTGGCACCGCATCACTTTATTTCGCTCTGCTGTGTCATCTTAACAACCCAGTCAAGTGGGTCTTCAACGTCCAGTGCAGGTGGACTCTTCAAAAGGCTGTCCTTCCATCATACTCTGGGCCTTCCTATTATTCTGGGTCTTCCTCGTCTGGGTTTTCCTCTTATTCTGTGTCTTCCTCATATTCTGGGCCTTCCTCTTCTAGGTTTTCCTCATACTCACCCTCCAATCATCTAACGAACCAAATTGAAGCCCTCTAGCCTCAGTAGTTTTTATTTCATTTAAGGTTAAAGTTACCCATGATCGTGGGTGTGGCAACCTGCAGGACAGGCCACCACCGGGCTGTGGTTGAAAGTTTCATGAGCCGCGGCTCGTACGGCATTATACGCAGTACAGAAAACTCGATTGCGCCGAAGAAACTTCAGCTTCGGCGCATTATAAACTTTTTTTTATTTAACACGAAATTCTTATTATGATGAGCCACAAAGACGATAAACTAAAAAAATTGCTGATAGGAAAATCAAATACAAATGGGAAAGAGAGATCCGTTGGTAGGAGCAAAAACAATTCCACAGAGATAAGAAAATAAATAAAATGTCCTTCCACAAAAATATCCCCAGCACTCAATATCCACCAGCCATCGAAGAAGTCAATTTTTATCATCCACTTTGGGGGAGAAGAAATGACAATAAAGTCGGCCTGGCCCCCGTCCCCGAAACCTGAATGTTATGTTGTCTTGTCACAGCGCCAATGAAGCGTTAACGGGAGATCTACCCCTGCCTCCTTCTCGCCCCCCCCCCCCCAACCCTTTGCCCCATAAAAAAGCCTGGTCTGCTATTCTTCAATTGAAGACGTTATTTGTGGTACCAATGACAGGGCGCTACCATCTCTTACTTTTATATAATTTATAAATGATGGAAAGAGCAGAGAGAATGGAGGCACATGTAACTATCAAAATATTTTACACGTGAGAGAGAGAGAGAGAGAGAGAGGAGCTTACCTTACAGACCTTACATCTTGTTCGGGTTGCCCCAGGTCCCTCAGAGAGAGAGAGAGAGAGAGAGAGAGAGAGAGAGAGAGAGAAAATTTGTACAATTATAACATTAACGAAACCCAACTTGAACTGTCAGTGGAGCCTATACCTTTGATTTTGTCTCCTGACGAAAGTACAATTCTTCGCCTCAACTCTCCGGTTTCTTAATATCCGGAGAATTGCTTTGGCCCACTACCCTCAACCTGAACGCTCCCTGTCACTCGAATTTCCGGCGACAAAATTTGATTTTCGTTTCGGCAATTCTTCGAACGGCGTGTCCATCAGGGGGAAGTCTCATTCTCACTCGATCAAATCCTTCCCTTTCCTTCCAATTTTGTTTAAGACGACCTTCGCCCTATTTTCCCCTGAGATGAAGGACTCCTAGGCAGGGCTCCAGCGATCCTTCTTTGTTCCTCCAACAAAGGGGAGTGACTGTCATCCGATAATTTACAGCTCGGATTACGCTGTTCCACACTTGGGGTCTCTTGATCGCATTATAGCTTTCCCTCGACAGCAAACAGCCGTTGCGTTGCAGTTACGACCTCGCAGCGGGTAAACATGTCGATGTGCTCGACTGAGTAACACCGAAAGGCGAGATTTATGAATCTCGGCAATGTCAACAGAAACGTTATTGCTAGGCCTTACGGACGACTCTACCTGCATGGTGCCTCTTTTGGGGGAAGGTTACTACGATAACACTTCATTACTAACGCACGAACAGTGCTCTAAAACAGTGTGGTAACACTAAATGCAGAGGCTTGAGTGAAGGGTGTTGAGTTTTATGCTTGACAGCAAATTATGTACATTTATGCACAGCATCTATCAGCAGATACAAGTGTATTTTTCTTTGTCCTTCTCTAATCTGTAGTACATTTTTTAGAAAATTATATTGTGAATGTGCCTATGCATATGTGCGTGCGTGTGTATATACATAATATACACACTATATATATAATATATATATATATATATATATATATATATGTATATATATATTATATATATAAATTTATTATGTCGTACTTCTCATTACTGTAGGGCAAAATTCACTATGGTATTCCTGTTACAAAACATATAAAAGAACAAAGCGTACAGCTTTCGTCCAACTACTGTGGACTTGCTAAAATGGAGTATAATATACAACTCAGGAAACAAATTCAAGCAGGAAACCATACATACAAACAAACATTACAGAATGTAAAACTGCTGAATCAAGTTTCCACCCAAGGTATTATTATTTAAGAAAATGAGGGCGCCTTCAATACATCTCCTGATGGATCTGTTCAAGCTTTTATAGACACCTTTACCATTTCAAAATTTATTCTATGATCCGTTTCCCAGGAGTGTCGAGCTATAGTTATATGTATATATTCCCCAATTCACAGGCTGGAATGTGTTCATTTTTGCTTTAGCAAGCGAACGACCATTTTCACCGATGTAGCGAGAATCACAATCCAAGCAACCAATACCATCAACTCCCAGATCTTAGGACAATTTTACAGGGTATTTTATGATTTTTCTCCCAAGTGCGTTAGGGTACTGGAATATAATATTGTATCCGTATTTTTCTATATTAGATTTTTGAGAAATATCTTAAGCTCCTAGTTAAAATGGAGTGATGTGGCACAGTGCTATTTGCTTCTAACAAGTGTATGTAGATAAACATCAAATGTATAATATATTTATAAAAAAATATATATATAATATAAACAATATAAGTATAGAATTTTATATATACGTCATATATATAAAATGTATCTATATATATATATAATATATATATATTATATATATATATATATATATTTAATTATTATTTATAGAAAAAAATATATATATAATATAAACATATAATATATATTTATTATATATACGTTAAATATATATAAATGTAATACTATATAATATATATATATAATAATATATATATATATTTATATATATATATAATATATATTATATATAAAATTTTATTTAATTAAACTAGTACATATACATTTGCTCACAAAATGATAAAATAAAATAAAAATTTCGAAAACTGTCATAAACGTCGTTCGTACCCATTCGAAAACTGCCGAATTTCTCAATATCTTGGGATATGACCCAAAAGCCTTTCTTCGTAAAGGTCTCCTGGATGACCTTCGTAATATCTTTTGAGAAGCACTTTTCCGTAATTTCGGCAGAAGGAATCAGTCCTTACTTCCCACTTTCCTCCTAAAGGGAAAGACAATATCAGAGGAAGATACAGCTTGTCGTTTGAGCATGTCTCTCCTGCTGACCTTAATGCTAATTGGGTCTCTCTCTTCAAACGATAAGGAAGAGACTGCCTTCCACAGCCAGACTGCAACGCCCCAATACCACTTTCGTACGTATCCCCCCCCCCCTATCTCCTCTCTCTCTCTCTCTCTCTCTCTCTCTCTCTCTCTCCTTCAAGAGCGGAAAATTCAGCATATATACAGAACAAAGATTTACTTATATTTAAATATGCACAAACGAACATACATTATATATATATATATATATATATATATATATATATATATATATAGTGTATAATTTCAATATTCAAACGACTGTTGTGT
>NC_061104.1:42775659-42823159 GCF_015104395.2 Macrobrachium nipponense
GGTGAGTGCGTTCGAGAGAAAGCATGGCTTACGTTTTCCTGTCAGTGGTTCAAAGAACGCCTCGGGCTATGAGGAAGGAGTGGAAACAGACGGCTGGAGCCTTCCAGTTCAAAGCAAGTCTCTAGCGACGAGGTTGCTACCCCATCGCCCTTTTCCTCATCCCTACTACGTACGCAGTCACAGTTGGGTCCACTGGTTTGCAAAAGGCCAAGATAGAACAAAGGACCTTACCAATGCAAGCCCAGTTTCATAATCACCATAAAAGCCTTTTACCATCAAGCGCTGTATGTAGTCAGCGTAATTGTTCATAAACATTTAAGGACAGTCATAAAACTGACTCTAATCATCTACATAAAAATCGACACCGATCCATGAGATTGATTTCACGCCGAATGACTCCTTTGCTCATCGCCCGAGGCGTTCTTTTAGACCGCTGACAGAAAAACGCACGCCATTCCTTCTCTCGAACGCATTCACCTGGCATTCTATTCATAAGCGTGTTTGGTTCGATGATTTTCTCATTCACACTGCTAATAACCACCTACATTTGAGGAATATTACTGCGAATAACCTAACCTAGGGGCATGACAAAAGAAAAAAAAACTTAGCTGTTGCAATACTAGTATATATCTCGGGAATTTGCCAACGGGATATATACCCACAAAAGGGGAGAAGAGGGGGTGGGGTTAACCTAGCATCCGGTAAGAATTGCGAGCTAGTATAAGAATACCATTCTACATTACGAGAACTTCTCGGCCAAAACACTGCAGGAATTACAACCATAACAAACAATTGTATAGATAACAACAAGGATAAAACATCTTATGAAAAGCGATGGACGGCAACGTTGGAAACAATTATGAGGACAGGATTACTTGTATACGCTCATTTATCAGAATTTATCATTATTTGTCAGAATTCTACATAAAGATGGAAAGCAAGGGGATAATTCCGAACAACGTAGGATTAAGTTTGCGACCATGGAGATCAAGAAGACTGGACCATTAGTTCTGACTGCTAAATCTGCTTCGACAGGTGATGAGTAGAGCACATACATATATACTCAAGTGTACCTGTTATCTCCTCAGTTCATCGGTACCAGAGGATGGAGACTGTATGTCCTCGAAAGCCTGTATCGTGTAAATTAAAGAATCTGGAATCCGAACCATCCCGTCTTAGTGTAGCCAAATACGAGTAATATGAATATAAACACAGTGAAGTTATTATGTGGCTATTTTGTGATGTATATACTAAGTGCATGTAGTAACTAAGTATACATGTAAGTGTATATATATTATATATATATTAAAATTACATGCATATATACGTCACAAAATAGCCACATAACTTCAATGTGTTTATATTCATATTACTCGTATTTATATACATATATATATATATATATATATATATATATATATATATATATATATATATATATATATTTGTAAATACATTTATAACAGACACTAACACAAATATATATGTATATATATATATATATATATATATATATATATATATATATATATATATATATATATATATAGATATATATTGTGAGGGCTTTGAGTGTAACGTGTTAGAGCCACTCATTTAAAGAGTATACAACGAAAAGCAATGAACTGTATGAGAGAGAGAGAGAGAGAGAGAGAGAGAGAGAGAGAGAGAGAGAGAGAGAGAGCTCACTGATTGAAAACGAGGATGATGATGACGACGACGATGATGATGACGACGACGACGACGATGATGGATGAAACGATGAGGCTTCTCCGAATGCGCCACTTCCCTTTCAGCCGAGGAGCCTTTAACATAATTAATTCTCTCTCTCTCTCGTTGAAGGAAGGAGGTATAATTACATCAGAGGAGGGTACATGTAGGCACCAGGTTACCTCTAGAAATCCCTGCTGGCTTCCCCTCCCCCTCCCCCTCGCCCTCCTCCAAATTTCACTCGTCCATCACCCCGAAAGACATCGAGGTTTAATGAGAAATTAATCAGTCCGGAATCTATAATTGCTCCATATGTTCCACTCGTTTTATTGCTAATGATTTTGTTCCTCCCCCTGACCCCTGACACATCACGGGACCTGCTACCGAGAGAAGCTACTTCGTATTGTCAAGAGGAACAAGAAGACCTGCCCTCTCACCCTTCCACCGCATCTCATCGTTGGATTCGACCTATCCTGAAGACATCGTCATGGGTCAGCTTGTCAATCACATACAACCGAGAGAAGCAAAATCAATGTGGCTACAGCACCTTGAGTCAGAGATCTGTTCTTTACGCGCACTTCGCGAGGCAGACAATAAATGCAAATTAATCCCGATTCGTCAAAACATGTTTTGAACACAGCTAACCAATAGCGATATGCATCTACCCACAGTCTCGCCGCGCTCGATCACAATAATCATTAATTAACTAGATAACTCGAAATGATCGATATGAATACACACGTGCGCACACACACATACACACATAAATATATACACATTATACACACATACATATACAAACACACCACGCACATATATAAACATATAACATATATAATATATATATAATCATATATATAATCATGCCAAATAACACTAATAAATCTACACCCAATAAATTAGCCCCAAATCAAACGGTTTTCATTCCAAGCAATCTGCAGTCAATTGGAAAATAGTAAACAAAGCCGATGAACGCTTCCATATTCCACATTAAGGAAAAGTATAGAATTCAGGCCAAAGGCCAAGCGGTGGGACCTATGAGGTCATTCAGCGCTGAAACAGAAATCGGGAGTAAATTAAGGTCTGAAAGGTGTAACAGGAGGAAAACCTCAAAGCAGTTGCACTATGAAGTGAGTGGAAAGTAAGATGGAATTAAGAGAATATGAAAGGAGGTATAGTCAAGGAAACGAAAGGGGTCGCAGCTACGGGCCGAAGGGACGCTGCAAAGAACCATAAGTAATGCCTACAGTGCACCGTGCATGAGGTTCGCTGACTGCACTACACCCCTTTAGGGGGATTCCATATTATATTTTAGAGTATCGTTGTGACCAGTGTTACTTATCAGTGAAGGTGTGAAAGCCGACAAGCTTGAAACAAGTGTAATTTACGGTGCATACATAATATATCTAGGTATAAATTTATACTAAGCACATCTACTTCATATATTCTAAGCATATCTGCAGTATGAGCGACTAACCCGTTACGAGATTCACGCTGAATGCTCGATAGCAATGAAACCAACCAACTATTTATTTCCTAAACACCATCTATGCGGAATAAAAAGGTGAGTATAAACCAGAGCATGTAAGAATGGGTTAAAGTAAACCACGTATTTTACATACATACCTATATATATACATATATGCATACATATACATGTATTTGCACGTGTGTATGTTCGCTTTTTACAATATTAAACATCTTCCTACACGATAAAGCCAAGTTCTTACATTAGTTTCAAGAGGAGGCGATCATGAGATCTGCAGAGATACCTCGGGAAAAAATAAAACAAAATAAACGGGTGAAAAAAAAAACAACAGTATCACAACAATCATTCCTAATTGGAACCGTATTCGGTCTCCCTGTCGAATGCGTAGTCTTGTTTATTTTCACCCTCGACTAAATCCACCCCATCAACAAATTTCCGCCGACGAGATCAAGATCCCCGGAGACAGACAGAATTTGCATATGAAAACAAGGCCCTCACCTGATTTACGAGAATAACAAAAGCCCTCGATAGAAGATTCCCGATTCTCTCGATGAGGCTCAACCATTACGAATCCACCACTACAGCCTCCGCCGCCGCTTCCCCAAGACCTGATTTCAGTTGGTTTGATTCGTAAGTGCTGTAGGTACCCCAAACTTAGTATGAGCAAGCTATAAGGAGGCGTGTCGCATGATGATTTAGTGTCTCTTTGTCAAACAACAATGCATCGCTCTGTATCAAATAATACCCGGGGGGGGGGGGGGGTTAGTGCCGTCAGTGGTGCACTTCATATGGTGCACTGTAGGCCTTTCATTTAATTAAGGTTCTTTGCAGCTACCCTTCGGCCCCTAGCTGTAATTCTTTTCATTCCTTATACTGTACTTCCGTTCGTATTCTCTTTCTTCCGTCTTACTTTCAGCCCTCTTCACAATTGATTCATAGTGCACCTGCTTTTAGAGGTTTTCCTCCAATTACACCTTTCAAACCTGCTCTATACTGTCAATTGCCGGTCCAGCGCTAAATGACCTCATAGGTCCCAGCGCTAGGCCTTGGTCCAAAATTCTGTATTTCATTCCATTCCATACATTAAATAATGATGGATATCTAAGAGATATTGGTAAAAAATGATTCGGATAAAGCAGTTCATTAAGTTAATAACAGATTCTTCCCATCTGCTCCTTGATAGATCACACCCTCATACCCACCTCGACAGATCGAACCACAAGCCTCCCCTTGCTTGCCTTAATACCCCAACTACTGCTTCCAAGCTAAGTCTGCTCTTCCTCTGAATGGTCGCTCTGAGTGTCATCTGCTTGCGGAAGTAGCAATAAAATGGCCAGTCTTCTCACCACTGAATCGTTCACTTCCACTTGCACTAGGAGTTACAAGTGTTTACTTACTCACTTTCCCTTGTTGTGTGCGTTACAGTTAATTCGAGCTTCACTCTCTCAGGGTTGGAGGAGAAACAACGTTCTAGAGCTCCTGACTTTCTAATAGAGAGAGTAGCCCATGATCAAAGAAACAAATTAATTGGCCCCTCTCTCTCTCTCTCTCTCTCTCTCTCTCTCTCTCTCTCTCTCTCTCTCTCTCTCATACACACGAGTAAATGTATCTTTATTTTATATAATATATATTGTAATTATGTATTCTCCTGCAAAAAAGAACCGTTTCTCCTAATAGCGGGTGGCACTAGAAGACAAGTAACATATATATATATATATATATATATATATATATATATATATATATATATATAACCCTTAATATATATATATATATATATATATATATATATATATATATATATATATATATATATATATATAATCAATAACCACAATGTCCTCTTAACATCTGGAATTCTTCACACTTTAGGCATACGCTTGTCAACAGAAAGCCGTAGATCCAAACGTCCGTAGCAGTGGATACGAAACCGCATCGGCTCACAATAACCAGGTCCAGTTACGATCCCGGTTCTCCGAAGTGACAATCGCGTCCAAAAAGTGTGAGAGGAATTCGGGATGTTAAGAATGCAGTGTGATTATTACAATTACATACTTATCTGGTAAAAAAAAAAGGGGACCAGTAAATTATATAAATAAATATATATATATATATATATATATATATATAAATATTTAAGTTACAAATGTCCTTTAATATCTAGTTCGCTCTACCTCGGAATTAACATATTTTCATGAATGTTAACCAAAGGGGAATTTATTTTTTAGTCGGTGAGAAATTCGTCGGCTCAGAGGCGCGAACCATGGAACCAAGAATTCAGGACGCACAGTGAAGCGCTCTAAACCACACGGCGTGTATACACACACACACACACACACAAATATATATATATATATATAATTACCTAATATATATATGTGTGTGTGTGTGTGTGTGTGGTGTGGTGTGTGTGTATACATATATAAATGATGTGTGTGTTAAGCCGAGGGAGACATTTGATAAAGGCTTTCAGCATTTATTACAACTTTAAGCCTTGTATTGATGCCTGTATGTCCCTGGAAGGGGTAAATACCGCTTTAAGGAGTCCCACGAAGGAAAAAGTGCAAGGAAGAACAAATACCTTGCTATTAATAAAAACAATAAACCTTTGTTACTATACGGTAAAATTCTCAGTAAGAACTCAATGGAGAGGTCATACTTCAGAATAACATAGCAATATTCGCACACACGAAAAAAAGAAACTTTGAGGAGTCGGACACGACCAAAGGTAACCCCCCCTTTCAACCAACCCGCCCACGCCCACTTCTCTTCAGAACAACTGAGCCAACGAGCACTGGCTGGAAATCAAATTATATCTCCAGCAGAGGACGAATGTGACGGTGTTTGACTTGCTCTTTGTTTCAACACCCCCCACCCCCCATTTCTTGTTTGTTCCCAGATTTGATTAAGTTCCATGAATGCAGATTCGCCTCCTGAAGATTTGCATTGAGGAAAAAAACGAGAACAGAGAAAAATGAGAACTGGGTCTCCAAGAAATCCCATCAGCGTCTGATTGACTTGTTTATTACCAACGGTTTTGACTGAACCGAATTCGTGATGCGGCATTGTTTCGTTGCTGCGCCCTGCCTGTTAACTCATAATAAAGAAAGGATGGAGTTTAAATCAAATCTTGGGGAACATCACGTACAACGCATTGCAACAATGGGTTCAAGGGAGCTGATGAAATGGACAGATTCATAATTTACCACTCGAAATTGCTATTTTTCATACACATATACTTATATATATATATATATATATATATATATATATATATATATTATATATATATATATATATATATTGTTACTTGTTTATATTTCAGCCATATTAACAACACGTCTTCACATTTACCTTGAGGTTTTAACTGCACCACTGAACCTTGACTACCAAAGTTACCCACATGTATAGTAGCTGTTGACATTTGAGGCTTATTGTAGCCATGTTGCTAGTCGTATTTAAAGGGCAACGACAAAGAGGCATATTTACATCAGCACTGAACTTCCAATTTCAACATTACGTCAGGTCACTATTGACGTAAGATGAGAATTTCAGAATATTATATAAAAAAAAACTGACTAATCCATTCAAGAAAAAACTAATGCCACAACTACTATGACAATGAGCTTAGGAGTAAATTTACCAAGCATTTTTGAATGAATCCACATCGGTGTAAATTACTCGCCAAGTGATAATCGAATAACAAGCCAACCCGTAAAGGGTAGCGAGAAGAGGTCAACCCCATTATGATGATTGAATCTTCTTATAAAACCACTTCTCCATGAATATACGTGTGCCACTGACACAATTACATATTAAATGTACTTGAATAGTCATTGTACAATTTAATACAAACAATAAGCGTCTAGCCAATTTGCTTTTTCTCTCCAGCGGATAAAAAGGACTGCATGTCTAATAACCATCTCAATATATCACCTCAGCGCTTACGATGGTTATCCCTTAATCTACGTGAATGGATTGCAAAATGATTGACGCTCGGGTCTCTCTCTCTCTCTCTCTCTCTCTCTCTCTCTCTCTCTCTCTCTCCTTCCTTAAGAGCTGAAGATAGTTAAAGCAAATTGCAGTAATATTGTCAGTACTTGTAACCTGAGATTTCGACATTCAATATCGACCTTTGATGCTTTTCAAAACATGGTAGGGAACCAGAAAACAACAACTGGTGTGTTTGTTTAGTAACCGATATTTCAAAATCATTGATAACATTACTCGGATATATACCGTCAAGAGAGAGAGAGAGAGAGAGAGAGAGAGAGAGAGAGAGAGAGAGAGAGAGAGAGAGAGCTTCATGAAGCTGTCAATGATATAATCATTCTCGTACCTTATCCATACAAAATCTCTAATTTGCAACGATACAGTAGGCTTGGCTATCAGAAACCTCATTCAACATCAAAATAATAAATCATATGGTCTCCCAAAGCAAACGACGTTCATCAAAATCGAGCCACTTTCCTTTGATATATATACACACACATATATATAATTGTGTGTGTGTATGTGCATGCGCGAGAAAGGACAATCTAATAAGTAAATTACCTCCACAGGCCACGGCAGGGTAAATTTTCAAGATACTACAGAACACAAGTGAAAATGGGAGCCTTGATGCCAAAAGGCCTTCATAGGCTTGTGTACCCAAAATTTACATTCGAAAACGGAGCTATAAATCAGGGCTTCGCATTCATTCTGGAACCATAGAAAGAATTCTCGCCTACGCTTTGCCCCTCTCCCGCGGAAGAGGGAAACGATAAACAATGAGTAAATACAACGTTGAGTCCCGAAATAAAAAAAAGTCTTCGGGAAATTCCGAGGAGAAAATTCGTGAACAAAAAGATTGTACCAGGTCAGAAGAGTTGTACTGCTGCAGCAAGTGAAAGCTCTTAAAATTTCGAAACTCGCGTACTTCCAAAAGGAAGAAGACTATATAATCTATATATATATATATATATATATATATATAGATATATATCTATATGCTATATCTATATATGTGTGTGTGTGTGTGTGTGTGTGTGTGTGTGTGTGTGTGTGAACAAAAAGAAAGTATGTGAAAGCGAAGTGAAAGTGTGTAAAACTGTTAAGAGAAACAGATTATGGTACCAAAATCCCTTTGCACATTAATATCACATTACATTACAGAACTTCAAAACGGTACAAAATTAAAGGTGATAAATAATTGTTTACGTCTTCTTCCTCCCCTTTTCGATGGAGGAACAAAAGCGATGGTTCTATAATATAACACATCGCCAGATTTGTGCTTTCTGTTTGAACATCTGTGCTAAAACCAAAGGGCCCTACTGTCCACAACCTGAAAACCATTTCATATCTTATGCCAGACTTATCAGTAGACATACCAATTTCTACACATTCGGCAACATTCCGCATATATATATATAGTATACCATTTCACGGACTTAACTGCATTTGAAAACCCTATTTAGAGGCACTTAACTTTTAGAAATATTTAGTGACGTTATTATTATTATTATTATTATTAGTAGTAGTAGTAGTAGTAGTAGTAGTAGTAAGTATAGTAGTAGTAGTAGTAGTAAAAAAAAATGCGTTCAAATCGAAAGCTCGCACAGTTAAAAAAAAATAAAAAAAAAAAAAAAATAAAAAGTGAAAAAGAAATACATAAATTTACACAGAAGCACCGCAATGCAGGTCGGAAAAGCTAAGGCAATGGTGAATGACAGCTGCGCTTAAAACTAAAATAAAACAGACTGAAAACTTCCGTCGTACTCTGCACGGATTTAAATGCTGCAAACCAGTCTCTATCTCAAACACTAACGCCCTTGGAAAACGCCACTTGGACGCTACAACCTTCTTCGGTTGGAGACCAGAATAGATTACTGAATTCTGGCCAAAGGCCAAAGCACTGGGACCTATGGGGTCATTCAGCGCTGAGAAAGAAATTGAGAATAGGAAGGTTGGAAAGTGTAGCAGGAGGAACACCTCGCAGTTGCATTATGAAACAACTGTTAAATGAGGGGTAGCTAGTCATGATGGATAGAATTTATGAAACAACTGTTAAATGAGGGTGGCTAGCAAGATGGAAGAAAGATAATGTGAATGGAGGTGCAGTAAAAAGGAAGGAAACGGGCTACAGCTAGGAGCCGAATGGTCGCCGCAAAGAACTTAAAAGTAATGCCTACAGTGCACTGCGTGAAGGGCACTGACGGCGATACCCCGCTAAGGGAATTGCTCGGTTGATCATCTTTTCATTCAATATCACTTTACTTGTAAAACATTTTTACTGCGGAAAATAAAGTTCTAATTAGAAACCATAAAATACCCGTAAAAAGGGTATGCATAAAACATTGGCAATCTCAAGATTGAATCTTAAAGGGGAAATACAATGACTGACAGATTATCCACATATGGCTAAGAGAGCAGTACTACTTACTTTATCAAGAATCAAGTAGCGGGGGAACGTACACACCAAGCAGACGACCGATAGAAAAGGAGTCAATTTCAAAATACTGGAATCACTTGTGTGCCTGTTCATGCGAGTGGGTGAACAGATACAAACAAGACTACTGAGCACAGACACACGTAATTACTTCCTAATCTACATAAGTATATGTAACGGTAACACAGTATGATGCAGAAAGTGATCACGAATAAAGTGTATATATTTGCATGATTATAAACAAACAAAGAAACACTTGCATACATTCGTTGATATAAAAACGTTCAAACTTTAACATCATACATACCCTATATATATTATATATTATATATATTATATATATATTATATATATATTACTATATATATTATTTATATATTATTACATACTTATATTATATTATATATATACTATATTATTATATATATATATTATAATATTATACATATACAATATATATACATACAACATTATATTATATTATATATATTCATATATATATAATAACATAACTACTATTATATATTATATATATTGTAATATAAATAAGTAAATTTGCACTTAAGGTCTCCGAAATAATCTGTTGAATAGTTTGGGAAAGCGATTGTTTAGACAATTTTCCAAATGCCATCTAACTGCTTGTTCTCCATTTATCGAGCAGTAACGAAGGTTTCGGAGGTCATCCTTGGATCCGGTGTTTGGCCGTTGAGTTGGAGCAGTCAATTTCGTTCCCATCTGATTTTTCTCGCTGTCTAAGAAGCAGCGTTGGCCCTCTCGAGTTATGTTGGTGTGGCCTGTTTAAATGTGGGAATTCCAGGAGTTTGGCTTCCTTCCTGAATTGTGATTTCCTGGCGTATCTTCGTATCGGTGGCTGGAGGAGAACCTCTCGCTCAAAAAATTGTTTTCGAATATTCCCTATTCACTCGGAGACCTCTCGAACTGCTTGTTTGAACGTGAGCTAAGTTTTGTTTTATTATATTTATTAATTATTTTTCCATAAGCATTACCTGGGTTCTTGGATGCCGATCGTATCTGCAAGTGTTTGTTATTTAAGCATAATAAAGTACTTTGAAGTGTCGTTTTGAGTGTAATTCTCCTCCTCATAATTAAACCTGTTTTTAAATGTGTTATGATTGTTCATGATGTGGACATCGTAACAACATATAAATTCTAGCTGCTGCAAAATGTGATCCATACGAATATTTTGATAAAATTTCGACCGTAGCCACGGGTAGCAACTTATTCCGCCAGAGAAGTGTTTCTGTCTAAATAATTCGACATAAATCTGTTGTCCGTCCAAAAGAATACCAAAAGCATGTAAGGGCGCAACGACAAACAGATTTATGAAATCTAAACTGTCTAGCCAAGCACTGGGGCACTTTCAGCTATTTAGCGCCTCAAAAAGGAGTTGGAGTTGTAGGACAGCAAGACATGGAGATCCAGACAAATGAAATCTAGAACAAATATCTGAAACTGGAGGTGGTAGAAACCCCCACATCTGCACTAAGATGTAACAGTTAGAGGCGTTGAACAGCGATATTGAAGAAAGGAAGCGGGGATGGAGGTAAAGAAAGAGGACAAAAAGTGGGTGGAGCCATGGGCCGAGGCGAACCTTGGAGGTTATTCCTCCACGAGGCGAACAACCCCCACAGGGAGGCACACAATAACAAAGCCCTGTCAAAAAAGACCCAGGGGATGATGTTGAGACGAGGGTATTCTGTGGTATTGATCGCACATCGTTGTGGACGCAGCCTAATGCACAGAAAGCCAATATCGATTCGGGTCGGGGTGAAGGAGAACTAATAGAGCTCTTTCAAAAGCAGGTTGCCACATTTAGTTCATCAATAATCTCGATCCGATCTGAACAACTTTCCCCCCTCCCTAACTCCTACCCGCAGAAAATTAATATTTTGATTAAGACGAATGTTGACAAGAATTGCCAGCTGACAACTGTACACCATTATTCTCGTGTTAGACATAAATACTGTACTAAATCTAACTAAATCGTTAGTCTTGCAGTTCAAATTATGGAAGGCCGTGATAAAGGCTGTACCATAAAAAATATTCCAAGAAGAAATTGAAATCTCTACTGTTGCATTCTTAAGATACCAGAGCTTGTGATTGTACTGAGGCATTCATTCATAACCTATAAAAATTAAGATAATTATGCATTGAGATAGTAGGTAAATGGTGGCATTGTAGATAAATCCGCAGGGTCTGGAAAAAACCTGATAATTATGCATTGAGATAGCAGGTAAATGGTGGCATTGTAGATAAATCCGCAGGGTCTGGAAAAAAACCTGGAAATTTTATAATGACATCCAACAAACCTGGAAATTTTATAATGACATCCAACAAACGTGGAAATGCTGTAATGACATCCACAAACCCTGGAAATACTGTAATGACATCCAAAAACCTGGAAATACTGTAATGACATCTACAAAACCTGGAAATAATGCAATAACATCCACAAAACCTGGAAATGCTGTAATGACATCCAACAAACCTGGAAATGCTGTAATGACTTCCACAAAACCTGGAAATGCTGTAATGATTTCCACAAAACCTGGAAATACTGAAATGACATCCAACAAACCTGGAAATACTGTAATGACTTCCACAAACCCTGGAAATACTGTAATGAGATCCACAAACCCTGGAAATACTGTAATGAGATCCACAAAACCTGGAAATACTGTAATGACATCCACAAAACCTGGAAATACTGTAATGAGATCCACAAACCCTGGAAATACTGTAATGAGATCCACAAAACCTGGAAATACTGTAATGACATCCACAAAACCTGGAAATAATGCAATAACATCCATAAAACCTGGAAATGCTGTAATGCCATCCAACAAACCTGAAAATGCTGTAATGACTTCCACAAAACCTGGAAATGCTGTAATGACATCCACAAAACCTGGAAATGCTGTAATGACATCCAACAAACCTGGAAATACTGTAATGACTTCCACAAAACCTGGAAATGCTGTAAAGTAAAGACATCAAACAAACCTGGAAATGCTGTAATGACATCCACAAAACCTGGAAATGCTGTAAAGACATCAAACAAACCTGGAAATGCTGTAATGACATTCAAAAAACCTAAAAATGCTGTAATGAAATGAAACAAACCTGGAAATGCTGTAATGACATCCAACAGTCAAATGTCTTCCGATATGGAAGATGGCCATACCAAAGTTTCAAAGGAAAACTGAATATTATGACTGCTCGATTAACACAGCTGACTATATGGTTACATACAATTTATTATTTAACGGGGGAAAATGATATTATGGAGCAAAGCCTGACAGGCCTCCACAGAAATAATTGAAGGTATGTGAAGATACGAAAGAGAAAACTGAGGGGAGAACTAAAAACAAAGATTAAAAAAAAGATGATATTTTTACATACAAAAACATCTTGCTCAGTGGTACAATACACTTCATAGCAGTATTGTCCTCATCTGCATCAACAATATGCATCGACTAGAAAAGGAAAAATTCAATATCCAGATCGCCCTAACCTATGAGGAAACACTGGTAAATGAAACATTATTTCTTACAAACCACAAACATGCATTAAGAATCTCTAGGAGCAGAGTGAAATTTATCTGATCACAAAACTCCGAAAAACACTGAAACCAAAAACAGTCAGAATAGAAAGTAATGGGTAGTCAAGGTTAAGCAAAGTAAGATTGGGCTCACTTTTCTTAAGCCGAGCGAATTTATAGCAACTTAATGAAAAGTTTGGCGTAAGCGCAATAATCCGCCCGGTTCATAAAGAAATTAAGACCACAATTAACCTTCTCGTAAAATTAGGGAAAATACCGTGGCTTTACGCTGCAGTTAAATGCAGGAGCTGAAATAGAAGGTCGAATGCGCTCAAAGCAGGTCTGGTAACCTGGTTTCCAAAATTAAATCGGTCCAATATTCCCCGTCTAGTTTAAACAGCTTAAATTCAGTGGGAGTTCTCCGATTTTAATAAAAAAAAATCGTCGTCAAGTGTTACAAGTGCCTTAAGGAAATTATAGCGTCCTTTAAACCCTGCATAGCGGGAGACTACCAAATGTAAGTAATGAGAGAGAGAGAGAGAGAGAGAGAGAGAGAGAGAGAGAGAATCTTCTGTAGTTAGCAAGGAAGAAGTGATAAGTCATTGAACAGGCATGGAAATGGCAGAGAGAGAGAGAGAGAGAGAGAGAGAGAGAGAGAGAGAGAGAGAGAGAGAGAGAGAGAGAGAGAGCCGTCTGCAGTCATTGGGGAAGAAGTAATAATAGTCACAGACTGGGCATGGAAAAGGTAGGATGTCGTGCAACTAAAAACTTCAAAAACTCAAGCGAAGATGCAATGCATTACTACCCAAATATGCTAATCTGCTTTCATTTCAATACAGTTTTATCTGTTTATTAATTAATTTCTTTTTTTATTATCCAATAAGCGAGATCTCTTTATTCTGTACTTCCCTTTACCTCCTCTCCCTTCTTCCTAATGAACACCTTAATATTCTTTGGAAGCTTGAATTTCAAGTCAGTGCCCCCTGTGGGCTTGTTCCACATGAATGGGTTTCATCTTTTGAATAATAATTATAATAACAATAATAATAATCAAGAGCTAAACATAATACGACACGTGACGGCAGGAGAGGTAAGCGATCTCACCGCCATCCACAAGAAGCCATCTTGAGATGGAGCACGGCACATTATTATCAGCAAGGACCAATTCGCCGATGAGACGGGATGCTACTGATTCAGCTCCGTAATGGAAAATACAGGAGGGGGAACTCCTCAAAAATTGGTGATTTTCCTCGGAACTACCAGGGAATATCGGTGAAGTTCTCCAATCGACTGGAGAAGCCGTTCAAAAGTTAAATCGTAAAGCAGATAAACAACGAGCCCAATTTTTAGATGATACCGGTGCTGTAACGTGACTCAAGAACGAGCGTTTTTAGTAGCTGTCCGCTTAGCGTGGCAAGAAATATCAGGCGCAGAGTTTCTGTTTGTTCCTCTCAATGAAAGACTGAAGGTATATCAGTAGCGCAAACGAAGATGATGTTTGTAGCGGAGGTCATAAGATGATGCTCACATCCACAGTAACCAATTAAGAATTAAATGACAAAGTACAATAAACACCAGAGGCATATGGATACCCAGTAGCACTGCAGCGTCACTGGAAAGAGAAGATCAGCTCGTACAGCACCATTAACTCAGAGTTCAAGAGACTGTTCAAATAAGACGGCAATCCAGCTGCTGAAAACATACCAAAAAATAAAAATAAATATAACAGACCCCAATCTTGCGCATTTAATCTCGTACTTTCGTAATTCGTCTATTTCGGCAAGTATGTTAAAATATCTACGTATAAATTTTCAATATATTTTCTATTTGATTAAAAACCGGTCGGAGTATACTGAAACAAATTATAAATAATTGCACTTAATCAGACTTATCATAACTGGTCAAAATACTTTTGTTTTTTCAAGATATCCAGCGTAAAATACTTATATATTACTAAACATTTCTCTCTCTCTCTCTCTCTCTCTCTCTCTCTCTCTCTCTCTCTCTCTCTCTCTCTCTCTCTCTCTGGAACATAATGCCCGTGGGAACCATCTAAAAGAATCTAGAGAAATCTATACCAAATTCACAAGTCACGACGCCCTTTGAACGAAAAATCCTTGCTAGTTTTACATGCAGCTTCACGATCGAGTGACGAGTATCAAAGGCAATATTTCCGTCGGAAAATATGAAGGTTACTTCCTTTTGATGAATTGGTAACATTAAAAGAAAAACAGCAACTATCACCATGACTGTAACTGCACGGAACTCAATCCCATTCAAGCATTCACAGGCTGACAATGAAAAGAGCGACCATCGCAAAATGAATAGTTATTCACAATGGATCAGGAAACTTTTCATTAAATCTATTCGAAACAGATTTAAACAAAACCAACGTTATCGAAAATTTGGCCCATGTGAAATAACAAATGAGGAAATAGCAATGCCAACATTCTGCGGCAGTATACAAAAACACAGCTAAGTATGCGATATTTCAGAACACAGTAAACGCTAAAGAAACAAGTAAAAAAAAGCGCCTAAGATTCTTCAGAGTATTCGAGATTTCTGTACAGCGTATAATTCTGTATGAAACTCAGCCACGGCCCAGGAAAGTTTCAGCCGACTGTGGTGGCCTGTGTTGCTGCGGTGGTAGACGCACGATCATGACTAAATTTAACCTTAAATAAAATAAAAGGTACTGAGGCTAGAGGGCTCCGATTTGCTATGATTTGCAGCCATCTAGCCTCAGTAGTTTTTAAGATCTGAGGGCGGACAGAACAAGTGCGGACGGGCAGACAAATAGCCCTCAATAGTTTTCTTTTCCAAAACTAATAAAAAGCAAGATACGACACGACGAAACCTGAAGACGAAACTGGGGAGACGCTGATATGCAAATCGGTTCTTCTGCAGCCTATTACCTTGGGCGACACCGCCCAGATGAAATCCAAAGCAATCATGTTTCGTGAGAATTACGAGCCTGCTAAACAAATCCTGGAATCTAATTGGATCCTAGAGAGAGAGAGAGAGAGAGAGAGAGAGAGAGAGAGAGAGAGAGAGAGAGAGAACCTGCACGCAGTTCCATCCTGCAAGAAGAGAGGCATGCCCCGACCAAGCATTCTCATATTCAACAATATCTCGATCTACTCCACAACGAAAACGAAGGAGAAACCAGAGTTCTTAATTTATCCGAACAACTTCGCATTTCATCAGGACTCTTCCGGGGAACTCGGTTGACTATAACAATATGAATCTTACAAATCTTCCTACTTCGTTCCCACTCTCTGCGATTCACAACAGTCGAGTGACCCACCATGTACACATAAGTAGAAAGGGTGCAGAACGCGTCCTGATCGTTCCTTCATCGCTGGGGATCGAACGCAAGACATCTTGCTAATGAAGGGAGCATGCTGTTACTTATCAAAAATTTCTTTAAAAAGGATCATGAATGTAACATAAAACGTTTTACACCGTGATGACGAGAGAGAGAGAGAGAGAGAGAGAGAGAGAGAGATTCCCACTTTATCCAAGTACTAAAGATCAATTTCCCGTGCTAAAATGTAACCTTTTTCACAAGAGAGGAAGCTTTTCAAAAAAATTTAACCTTTTTCGAAGTGTAAGAGAAATCTTTTATTGTTACATTTTAAGAGAAGAATCTATCATTTCTCTTCCATTCCCTAGTCTCCATTATTCTCCAGTTTCATTAATAATTCAGTAAGACTGACACACGGCGTTTATTCATTTCTCTGTCACTGGAAAGAATGCAATGCATCCGCTCACTAGAAACGAAAACCGGCGATATTCGCGGGACGTTTGGCTCTGGGTTTTTGACGGTTTCAGTGCGCTGACAGGCGACGATTACTCTTGTCAATGGCGGCTTTCTTGTTGTGTTACTCTAAATGGAAATTGTTTAAAATGTCCGAGGATGGCGTTGCGCTTTAACCAAGTAAAACGCTGGCTCACACAAACATCCAGAATAATATATAGATGAGGGTGTTTACTTATGGAGAATGCTGTTCCTTCTCCGTAATTTTCCTAAGTGGTTTACTATACTTAATCTCTCTTGGCATTTTCCTTTTGTGTAGATGGGTACTGCAGTTGATTTACGCGGCGTTTTATTTTCTTATCTAGACAGATATCTACGGCCTAGTCTACGTTATTCAAGGTTGGATCCCAAAGAAACATTGGCCTGAAAACAGCAAGAACAATTTCAATATTTTTAAAGTTATTTAAACTTTGCAAATAAATTAATGAAAACTGAAAGGCAGAAAGCAGTGTGCTACCTGGTCCCGAATGACACTACACACAGGCTGTCGGTGTGTCTACATTTTGTCAGCCAAGACATACTTCGAATAATACCCCTCCTCATTGGATTTACTCTGTGGAAAGATAAAAATTCTCGGTGCGATGAAATTTATATTTGGAACTACTTCCACTTCAGCGATTTCTATAACAAGCCTCCTCTCGAGGGGCGAATCTATTAATACCCATTGTATTAGGCACCACACCTTTTTTTCCTCTCTCTCTCTCTCTCTTTTTTTTTTTTTTTTTTATAGTTTCCTTCAGTTATCAAATCTCAGAGAGAGTAAGACAAAACTTTTCGAAACCGCACAATTAAATTATAAGAATTTGACTTGTTTAATCTAATAGAGAGAAAAGAAAAGAAAACAGTGTCTCACACAATCCTTATCGGGTCAAAGAAGATTAAAATTTTAACACAAAATTTAAAATGTAAAAAAATCAAGTCTTTCAAAATGTAGAGAATAGAATATAGGATTTATGCCAAAGGCCAAGCACTGGGACCTATGAGTCATTCGCTGGAGTGAAAGTGACGGTAAAAGAGTTGAAAGGTGTAACAGGAGGAAAACGTCGCAGTTGCGCTATGAATCATGCATTCGGAGAGGTTGGAAAGAAAGATGAAAAAGAATATGAACGGAGGTATAGTAAAAGGAGTGAAAGGGGTTACAGCTAGGGGCTGAAGGGACACTGTAAAGAACCTCAAGTAATACAGTGCACCGCAATGATCTCAAAATGTAGAAAGGAAAATCGTAATAAAAGCCACGTTTCTAGGAGTTAAAAACCATTTATTAATCATTTGACCTCTCTAGAGACATCCTATTCCATATAGGGGGTGATAATTATTATTACAATTATAGGTACTCAGAAGATGACCCCTAATCATATGGAACAAGCCCATACATGACTTCTGATTAAGCCTCCAAAGAATATGATGCTCATTAGAAAGTAAAAGAAGGTAAAGGGGAAAACAAAAAGATAAGACAATAAATAACCCTCGTAAAAAAAAAATTACTCGAAAAGGGTGACCAGATCCCTTCACTTAAATGCATCAATTATCAAAATACAATAAAAGAAAACTCCGTCCTTGATCCTGCTGAGGCAATCATCATTAATTAGGCCCCATGAAACGGCAATTAATATAATAATAAAATAAACCGTTTCGCGTTATTTCATTTGGAATCAATAGCAATGATGCCAGTCCATTACCTAGCTTCAAACGGGCTGGTTGGGATTTATGCAAAATAACCGCTCCAATCCCTCCGAATATATTTTGTTTCCGACGTCAATACAGAAATTGATAGGCAGCTCTGCAAAACCCACCCAGATGCTGAAATCATTTCCACTACATTTCAAAGTTAATCAAAACCGTAACACCTCCAAAGACTCGCGCTCAATGAAATGGTTGAAAGAAATTCACGCAACAAGCTCTATCAAATATTTCTTAAGCAAAAGTTATCAAGTATCTCTCCCGCCAGTTCACACGGAAATTGCCGATTAAAACATTCCCATTACCGATGCTAATTGGGAACAATACGCATTGGAGTCTTGCCAGTGAATAAGCACTAATTCACCGAGAGCAATAGTATTTTTAAATCTCTCTCTCTCTCTCTCTCTCTTCAAATACACCCCCACTCCATACATACATTGGATGTGTGTATGCATGAATGTATGTATGTATGTATGCATGTATATATATGTACACTTAATTACTTCACAATTCTTCTATGCATTAATACAATTATTAAAAGGACCTCATTGACATTGGATAGCATCTAGCGGAGATATTAAAAAAAAAGAAAAAAAAGCTTACAAGCTTCCCTGGAAAAATCTTCAACTATTTTAAATAAATATCTCCGCTAGATACCATCCAGTTTCAATGTGGTCCTGTTAGTAATATGTATATATACATATATATATACTATATATATATCTACTATATTATATATATATATACATATAATATATATATATATATATTACTGCGTCCTCGACTACCAAATACAAAAATTAGGCCAGCGTCCGCAAACAACACTCAGCCAAGTGACGCAGTGACGCAGTTCTTTATTCCCAAGTTCCTCACCCGACGAATCCAAAACACTATATTGAAAGGGCATATGTCTCCCTGTAGGCCTGCTAGTATCGCGCGCCTCTTTGTCTCGCTACAAACTTCCCTCCCTAATGAGGCGCCTTGCAGCGAAATAAACGGTGAAAGCATCAAATGAGCTCTGCCCCATAGAGCCCAACCAGCCTTCCAAATGGGACGTCGTAAACGGCTAACGAGCCGTTCCGTTACGAATGTGCCACGATGACTGGAATCAACGGAGACAACAGTTTCGGGTTAATCCCCTCAAGGGGCGTCGCTGCTAGCCGGACGCATTTGAGAGAGAGAGAGAGAATTAACGGGATGACAGCGATCAGCAACGACTAAAGAAGATGCTGTAAATTAGATTTCATTAAATAAGTCCACTGAGATCACTGGCTAATTTACGAATAAATGAACGCCAAGGCTATAAAAATGGCAATAAGCCAAGGAAGTTCTACGTTGTTTATATATATCTTTTTACATAATTTCTTTACAACTGGTTTAAGAAGGTGTGGCCATTAATTACATCATATCCCAAATATTACAAGCTTCTGTTTGTCCTATTTCCCAAATATTACAAGCTGCCGTTTGTTCTATTTCCCAAATATTACAAGATTCTGTTTGTCCTATTTCCCAAATATTATTCTCCTATTTCCCAAATATTACAAGCTCCTGTTTGTCTTATTTCCCAAATATTACAAGCTGCTGTTTGTCCTATTTCCCAAATATTACAAGATTCAGTTTCTCCTATTTCCCAAATATTACAAGCTGCTGTTTTCTCGTATTTCCCAAATATTACAAGCTGCTGTCTGTTCTATTTCCAAACTGTCTGCCCGAGTATACACGTCTAAAACCGTCACTGGACCAGACTTTTCCTTTCAAATGAAAATGCAGTAAACAAGAGGGAATTATGTTGACCAAAATATCACTCAACAGTGATGAATCGAGGAGTGAAAGATCAATTCAAAACTCCATTTCAAGCTGCTTGAGATTTAATGCAAATTCTCAGAGAGGATACATCACGGACACCTGGCTCAATTTCACTCTTTCAAGGAACTGCATCACGATCAGATGTCGTAATTAGAGGACCAACAGCCCTAGCTATGACACCAGAGGAATCGGAGAACATAACATAACCTAGGAAACAAAGCTTTCAGAACTGGGACAGTCAACCAAAAACAGACGCCAAAGCATATCAACTGCCTTGCATATGATTGATTCGTGTAACACAATCTCATACGATTTATGTGTGTCACACAATCTCATATGACTGATGTGTGTCACACAATCTCGTACGATTGATGTATATCACATAATCTCATATTGATGTGTCACACAATCTCTCATGTGGTTGATGTGTCTCACAATCTCATACGATTGATTTGTCTCTCACAATCTCATACGATTGATTTGTGTCCCACAATCTCATACGATTTATGTGTCACACAATCTCATATGATTGATGTGCCACCAATCTCCCATGTGACTGATGTGCACAAAATCTCTCATATGATTGATGTGCGTCACACAATCTCATATGATTGATATGTGTCACACAATCTGAAAAATACCAGGAAATAATCTAGGTGGCCATTTTCTTTAGCATTTAATAAATGCTTATGATAGTGCGAGTAATTTCTTTATTAATATTCTGAAATCAATCTTACTGGCGTAATTAATTAATCGCCGAGAACGATAAAAATGGTAAAATTTCGTTATAAACCCATTAATTAGGTATAATCTGCGATTCCAATTCTGATGCCGCAGCGATTAAACAATTCAATTAATAAGAAGGACTGACAATATTAGGTGTGGAATTAACCTTATTAGGACTTTTCTAAACATTGTTAAATGGCACAACCAAATCGCAATAATTCAATACATGAACGCACAAACTCATATACACACATACACATACATTATCTGTATGTATATATATATATATATATATATATATATATATATATATATATATATATATATATATTGAACGTGTGGTGTGTGTAAATATGTACGCATGTGTATTTATAGATGCTCAAGCGTTAGCACAAACGTAGTTCTGGTTCTACGTCTCGATAAAGAAAACAAAAATGCAAAGAGGAGAGAGAGAGAGAGAGAGAGAGAGAGAGAGAGAGAGAGAGAGAGAGAGAGATGGCTACACCAAAATCAAAAGGTCAAAACCATAACCGTAAACTATACAAAAAAAGTTGCGACAAACAAGTTCCCTCTAATGAATACCATGCGTTCATTAACAGCCATTATGCAGATTCCAGACACAGGACACTAGTATTCGTGATAACAAAAGATAACAGAGGAAATAAAACAAGTCGTCACAGACAAGCCAATGAGAAGAAACACGATAGCGTGATGAAAAGAAATGGTCTTATCACGCAATAAATCTATAACGCCGAAGCTTCCACTCTCGAGTAATCGCACTTGTCCTGTCAAATCCCTATTGCACCTTAACAACATGCAATGCGTTAATGCGCTCATGCGATAGAAAAAGTATACCAAACCTTGAATGAATTGGAATGGACGAAAAGAATGAATGTATAATTGATCAGATATAAAAAAAAAATGGCTGGCGGATTTTCTCAAAATACCAGATGAACTTTTAACAGCCCGATTTAAAAAACGCTGGCAAGTACCGTGAGTGTTATCTGAAAGTAGCGAGCGCTTAAAAAGAACAGTAGACTAGAATAAATAAAATCAAATGATTATTCTAGAATAAATAAAATCAAATGGTTATTAGTCAGAGAAAATACAGATCATTGCTACTGAATAAACAAGGTGACCTATAATTATATATATATTGTTACGTTTATAGATCTCTTCGTCTACCCAGTAATTAATTAATTATTTTGTTTTGTAAAACGGCAGCCATCTTCCTCCAAATATCAGCTGATTTGGGCGGGAAACCAACGCTAGCCGTCCAGGGTTAAGAATTTCCTGTGAGAAGGGAGAATATAGTCTTTTGTCAGCTTTAGGGACGTATCTCGAAGGGAAGGATGTAGGCAGACTGGTACTTCTTAGGCCTATATCTTAAGCTCTTTTTCCTGTGAACCCTCTGCTGGCTGAATGTTCTGTTTCCAGGATTTGCCCTGCTTGTGGGGGGTTAAGCTGACCCCCAACACCCAGGCAAGACACCTGCGAACTGCCTCAGTCGACTGCAGTCCGTGACCTCGGACGGATGTCCAGCCAACCAGCCTCCCACACTTAAGCCTAATGGCGTTATTGGTGCGCCCAAATCTGAGACCAAGCCGGACGCCGCACTTTTCCACAAAGGGTCCACACTGAACATTGCACCCAGGTACGTCTAAAAGTGTAAACTCCAAACCAGCACCTTTTACTACCATACGACTCTTGCTAATTTCATTTTCAAGTCTCACTTTTATCCCTCCTACATCAAAAGCCCTTTGTCCTCATCGGGCCACGTGCTCCCCCTTGTGACTTGTTAAAGACTAAGCCTTCAGTGCATACCTCAGTGAAACATTAGAGTTCCTTTGCCCCAGAGTTAGAGAACTAATTATCCGTAACTAAAGCAAGAAGTCATTTTTTCTTTTATCTTGTGTAATCTGGGATCCTTTTCCAGATTCCCTGAGTCACGTGCCAAGTCTGTCTGCCCGCAAGTGTTGCATTACCCAAGATTATGAAACCAGCTTTTACGAATCCCATTTTGCGCCAGCAATCATTCACTTGAGGAATGTTATTAGTCCATGTGGGGACCAGTTGCATTTAATTTTCTCCAGGCCAGTAAGGGCCTCTTGTAAATAAATAGCTGTAGAGTAATTAGCTGAGTTTCTGGCGACCTTTCCTCTAGAGTAAATTATCACTATAAATCCTTTTACGGTAAGTTAAAGTAAATTCACATTGTTCTCCCTCAACTTTTCCTGTTTACGTATCGGAGCCTCTCTCAAGGCCAGGCTCATACGTAAAATATATATATATATATATATATATATATATTATATAAATATATACATATATATCTATATATATAGTATATATATATATATATATATATATATTCATAAACAATGTGTGTACATATATATGAGGTGAGGATGGGGAAAGTGTACGCAAAGGCAGCTATTGAAGATTTGAAGGAAAAATCAAGCCAGTCAGCCTTTCAGCTTGACTTCTGCATAATTCAAAGTAAAAATAGATACAGTATCATCACCTGACACTACAATCAACACGAGGCAACATTATAACACCCCCAAAAGCACGGCTAAACAATGAGATCTAACGTCACGACGATGTAGCTGAGAGGAAGGTGAGAAAAGCAAAGGAAATTGCATATCTTTAAAGAGCTTTTTCTCAAGAAATAATCACAAATGTCAACGAATCTGAACGTAGCACACAGAACGCAAAAGGTGTGGTTTCTAGCAAAAGATGGAACTTAAGTTCGAGTTAAAAGTTCACAGGATGTCTCTGAAATTAAACAAGGAGAACATTTTTGTTTATTGTTTACGTTCTCAAGACGAAACAGCGAAATCTGACGACGACGAAATGCCTCGTGTATCGGGAAAATAAGTATCAACAGCGACTATGAAGGAAAGACATTTTATCAAACTGTACCTTACGGTAAACCGGCATTTATGGAAATGGCGATCACTGAGGAAAAGAAGATTAAATTTCAAGCAGCAGTAGCATACGTACATCTGAGTGGCATGCCACGACACTAACCACTATACCAGAGGACCAGTTGGTAGTTACGAAATAATGCACACTACAATTACGAAAATCTGACTTACCCTCATGGAGATTCATAAATAACAATTGAAGCGCTCGAATAAAAAATAAAATAAAAAATAAATAAAAAGAATTCTCAAAACATATGCAGTAATACTTACGTCCACCAACTATCTTTGACGAATGAACCTGCTCATACTAATCACTTCTATCACGAACTTACCTGCAACGGAAAACATGTAAATGAACACAAATATCATTGCAAATAAATTGAAACAATTTGAAATAAAGCACACTAAATGATGTACACATTCCCCCTATTATACTATATACATACATACATACATACAATAGCATTATATATATATAATATATATATATATATATATATATATATATGTATGGTGTGTATATGTGTGTGTGTGGATATATACACACACACATATACAGCCGAAAGAGGAACCGAAAACGCAACGAAAAAGAGTTGCTTCCGATACCCACCCAAAACAAAATCCCATCCACTGGATGTAAAATATACCTGTCTCCATCAACAAACAGCTCCAACTGACAACAAAATACCTAAAAGGGTTTTTGCTTCTTGCTCGCACGGTGGAAAAGCTTTCATGGTTGGATTTTTTTTTTTTCTTTCTCTCTCTCTTCTTTTTTTTGCGCAATTTTCGACGGAAACCATCCCCCAACTCGCTGCCCTCCTTTTCCTACCACACCCCGCCCCATCCCAACCACCCACCCACCCACCCACACCTCCCAAAGGCCCAGATGAGAGTTAAGCAATGTCAGAAACTTAGCCAACGAGAGGAGAAGAGTTTCCCAGGAAAGGAGAATTGGGAGAGGGGGGAGGTTACGCAAGCGCATACGCTTCGTAACTGGAATTCTTTTCTTATTTTTCCTTTTTTTTATTTCTTATAGAAAGAGCGGTACAAACTAACGTATCAGATTTTGTAAACTGACCGTCGCAAGAAGGTGGGGTCATAGCATTTGAAATATTTTCTTTATTTTGCACGTCATAATTGTAGGAACTGATTTTGTAAGCTGACATCAATCAGAACGTTTTTATACAAAATAATAATAATAATAATAAAATAATAATAATAATAATAATAATAATAATAATAATATAATAATAATAATAATAATAATAATGTTCAAAAGGGTCCATAATAATAAAAGTGTTGCGAGTCCGTGTATAATTTTTAAAACTTACAAAAAGCCTTTGAATCCTTCCCCTGGGTTTCATCTCAGTTCAAATGAACAATTAGTTACAACATGTACTGAGGTGAATTTAAAAATAACAAGAGTCGTTTGAAGATCGTGACACCGGTCGTTAGCTAGTTTATGGACCAGGTGATGAAGAAAGAGGGCAGTAACTCCAACTAGGTTGATTTCCTCTCCCCTATCAAACCTTCTCTGGCTGCATTCTGTTGGATCTCCGCAATGGTTACGGTGCCCAATCTACGCCCTCGGATGAAGGACTCCTTGCAACGTTGCAACAACCTCTGCGGAGATCCAACAGAATTGCAGCCAGAAGGATTGATAGGGGAGAGAAAATCACCTAGTTGGAGTTAACTGCCCTCTTTCTTCATCACCTGGTCCATAAACGAGCTAACGACCGGTGTCAACGATCTTCAACGACTCATTGTTTATTTTTAAATTCACCTCAGTACATGTAACTAATTGTTCATTTGGATTGAAGGGAAGGGTTCGAAAGCTTTTTGTAAAGTTTCAAAAATTATACACGGACTCGCAACACTTTTTATTATTGTGGACCCTTTAGAACATTATATATACTCTCGAGATGGAGAGTTTTTCCCAGTTTTTCCCAAATAATTTTTTCCCAAATAATAATTAATAATAATAATAATAATAATAATAATATAATAATAATAATAATAATAATTATTATTATTATTATTATTATTATCATTATTATTATTATTACTGCATTTTACTGGGGGGTGGGTAGGCAACACGAATTTTTATTGTAAGTACCCAAAGCCTAAATGATTGATAGATTAAGAAAAATTACCATCGGAAAAACTATGGCCATCAAAGCTGAAAATGGCTTTAGTGATGAGTATTCTGAACACAAAACAAAAGGATATTCGTATAGACAATTTCTATTTTTCCGTCCGTCCTCAGATCTTTAAAGCTACTGATGTTACATGGCTGTAAATTGGCACGTTGATCATCCGCCCTCCAATCAACATACCTACCAAATTGCAGCCCGCTAGCCTCAGTAGTTTTTATTTTATTCAATGTTAAATTTATCCACACACGTGCTCTAGCCAAAAACACAGGCCACCACCGGGCCGTGGCTGAGTTTCATATAGCATTACACGCTGTACAGAAAACTCGATTGCTCACACACGTGCTCTAGCCAAAAACACAGGCCACCACGGGGCCGTGGGTGAAAGTTCCATGGGCCGTGGCTGAGTTTTATATAGCATTACACGCTGTACAGAAAACTCGATTGCTTGTTTTATGATGAATCCCTTCCCCACACTTATCAGTACCGCGATTCCCAGCATTCCTTAAATATGTATTTATAAAAGAGGTTACTAACCTAATCAAGTCGCGCAACAGGAAAAAAAAAACACAAAAGAAAGATAATAATACTTAGACGATTCGGCAAACAGAGTGAGGTAGATAATACAGCGAAGGCTTTAGTAAAACTGTTAACCGTTGCGGTCCCCAGTTCCTTAAATCATGTGTGATACTCTGTTACCCACACATAACACAGAAGAGATTCCCAAATTCCAGATTCAAGATCTTCAGTGGAAACTGAAAATACTGGGGAGACTAGAATTTAAAACTATACTCAGTTTTTTTCCATCTGTCCATCCGCCTGTGGTGTTCGCGCATGGTAACACTGCGTCCTGGGCTTTAAATAGTTACGCTATGTGTAAGTTTTAGGTAAATAAAAGGGTATCATTGGTGTACATTTGCAACTGAAAAGTGTTTTAATAATTTACTGTATGCGAATTACACCGTTAATATTCGAAATAGGATATTATTTAAAGCCCGGGACGCAGTGTTACCATGTGCAAACACCACTGGCGGATGGACAGATGGAAAAAAACAGAGTATAGTTACCACGTGTAGCTGTTTACCTGTCATATTTACATATCTAAATGCTTTCATTTATTGTTTAGTTTGTTTGTTTGTATGGTATTTTTACGTTGCATGGAACCAGTGGTCATTCAGAAACGGGACCAACGGCTTTACGTGACTTCCGAACCACGTCGAAAGTGAACTTCTACCACCAGAAATATGCATCTCTAACCCTCTATGGATTACCCGAGAATCGACGTCGCGGCCACCGAGGTGGCAGGCCAAGACCATAGCGATCACGCCACTGAGGTGCTTAATGCTTTCATTAGGTACAATCACATGGAACCTTACTTAACATATCCCAAAATATGCATAATCTAGAGACAAGAATTATTTCGGAAAACTGACAGCATCCAAACTTCCATATAAGTAAGAAATATAATCAAGCAGAGCCACCAGAGACTATGATCACTTGAATTACTACTTTTTTTCATTAGTAGCAATGCAATCTAAAGGCACTCTTGGGACCAGTTTCATGAAGTTGGAATTCTTGGATTCCAACGATCTTTGCAACTGCATCGCATGCTTTGTCACACTGACAAATCAAGTCACTGACGTGTCTAGACAAAATCGAATGGGGAGATTTCATCTCTAATGAGTTCCTTATAAGTAAGAAAGAGAGAGAGAGAGAGAGAGAGAGAGATCCCATTTACCGTGTAGAAGAAAGACATTCATCTGAGAGACAGACAGGCAGACAGACGGCAAATTTCGTTTATCGAAAAAAACTTTGCTTCTCAGTCCGAATACTAATAATCTCTCTCTCTCTCTCTCTCTCTCTCTCTCTCTCTCTCTCACACACACACAAATACCAACCAATCTGCATATCGACCTTAAAACGCGTATCACCAACTGAATGCCACCTTCAAATCCCTCAGACTATGGAAGGATGGATGGGAAACCCTTTCCTCTATTATCTTTAACAAGTGAGATAACAACCACAATCCATCACACAACATAGAGAATATACAAAATGGCTGAAGGCCAAGCGGTGGTACCTATGAGGTCATTCAGCGACGAAAAAAAAATTGAGAGTGAGAGGTTTAAAAAGGCGTAACAGGAGGAAAACCTCGCGACTGCACCATGAAACAGTCGTTCGAAAAGAGTGGAAATTAAGATGGAAGAAAGAATATGAATGGAGGTACGAGTAAAAGAAATGAAAGGGGTTGCGACTAGGGCCCGAAGGGATGGTGAAAAACCTTAAATAATGCCTAGTGTTTTTACCAAAGCCTAAATTCCTCTGGTTAATAATGGTGGAAGCGAAATTAGTTACTTCTTGAAGTCTTCATCCTCCCATGAGCAGCTAATGAGTTTTTAATGTTAAGAAGCAGTTTTTAATCTATAAGTTCACATCATTCGCTCGTTTGCAAGGATTTCGGCCGATTATAAATAAATGATAAAAGTTCCTTTGCCAGTTAAACAGAGAGAGAGAGAGAGAGAGAGAGAGAGAGAGAATTTCTGTATATCTCTATATGAAGGAACACTCACACAGTGTAAGTCTTGAGGGACTTACACCGCCCTATCCTCCTGGTTACACTTGTGATGTGAAACACTGTTACTACAAGGGGGTCCAAGGAATCTGGAACCAGTATAGTTTGCAGGAAATCCTCTTGATGTGAACGACTTTGAACACAATCCCTTGATATGAAACATCTTCACCAGTAACAATCAAGGAATCAGCTTTCACGCCTCCTCCTTTTTTTAAGTTTTTGTACTGCGCTGTTTCTTCTTCAAATGAAAAACGTTGTACACAAAATGGGACTCTCTGTGGAGCCACGGGATTCATTGAGAAGCATTTCCATTTTGCATTCTTGTCTTTCATCAAATCTTACTTTGCTCACTATATATTCGAGTGTAGTTAACTTGTTTCACTAGTACAGTCCTGTAAATCTAGAACAGCCATAAATTAAAATCTGAAAGAAAGCTTGGCTCAAAATGAACTTATGAAACAGCAAAGTAGCAAACCTTGAGCTTTGAAGACGTGGTACTGGACATTGTTGAGATGTAGTCTCAAAGTTATAGTAGATGCCACATACATGGATAGCTAATTCAATCACTCCCTGAGCACAAGTGCGAATATTTTAAGCATAACTATGAAAGGCGACCCCATATAAAAATGGGAACAAGCTGGGAAGAAGAAGAAGAAGATGAAAGCATCAACAAAACTTGAATGTTTTTGAAGCAGTGCCCTGCAAGGAAGAGGACATTATGGACTTACGGATGCTGATGCATTGAAATATGAGTTAGTGCTATCCTATGATGCACAGGCATTAGGAATAATGCGGAAAGTTATCTACTGAAAAAGAAAACTAAGAAACTAATGAAGGTCAAATAAGACATTTTTCAACAATGATGTCAACCTAAGTTCCAGTATGGGAACCAATGTGTTGCTTATTTTCAAATCTTTTTCTTTTCTGTTCAAAGTAAACGCTGTCACTAGCGAACACTAAAAACAATACAGCTACCAGAATAGTAACTTGTGAAAGACCACAGACATTTTTTGTTTTCGTTTACCATAAAGCACCGTATTAATCGAGAATATATTACACAACCACAAAACGAAGTTTTGTCAGAAAAAGCAGGTTATTTAAAGTGAACGGCCCCACCAATATCAACCTGAACATGTCTGGGCCCTTTGTCATTGTTCAAAACTTGTTTCCTAAATCATATACAGATATTTCTGGAAGTGACGAAGTACATATGGACTACTGCTATATAATTTGCACTTCACATAAGTCTCCAGACACGGAGGTAAAACAATGGACGCTAAGCTGAGGAGTTTCGGAAAAAATTATCACAATGATTACGACAGATTCAGCGATAAAGCAATTCATTCTGCTCAGAAATAATCATAGTGTGATCGAGCAGCAGATCATTAGTTTTCATATCATATATAAATATATATATATATATATATATATATATATATATATATATATATATATATATATATGATAAAGGAACAAAGGGCATATTCACATAAAGATACAGTGTGGTTGAAGCTGTAGCGTAAAAATGTGATAAGAAAAATAAAAAACAATTTTAAAAAACAAGGCTAAAAAGGTTGAGTATTTTGCACTGGCAATGGAAATAAAAGAATAGCACGAGGTAAAGGTATAAAACACCCTAAAAAAAGGGAAAAAGAGAAAAAACATGTACCATTACTCATACAAACATAAAATCAATATCTAGCCAAAAATATATCGACCTACACACACATTATATTATATATATATATATATATATATATATATATATATATATTATATATATATATATATATATATATATATATATATATATGATATAACATTACTTGACAGATGTAACTTGAGTAAAACATATATACAATTTTAATTTCTAACAATTCGTGCGAAATACCAGTAATAATAAATTACTTTTAAGACGGAAAAATACACAGTACAAAACACAGGAATAGGCAAGGAGAGTATATTTAAAGGACCTTGGGTATAGATATCCATAAAAAAAAAAAGGACGGGCATAACGCAATACACAACACACACAACAACGCAAGTTTAAATGGAAAACATCAGCATAATAAGAAATAATCAAATCCGATTACCCGAACCCCTTTAGAGCTTACAAACTACTAAAAAAGGGAGGAAGATCGACTTTTCTCGGAGCCAGAAACCAGATCCCCTAGAACCAATTCACCCTATTTTCCCCTTCTGGCCTTTTTCTCGCAACCCCCCCCCCCCCTCTCTCTCTCTCTCTCTCTCTCTCTCTCTCTCTCTCTCTCTCTCTCTCTGAGAGGAAGGAGCGCTCTCGAATTCGTCATTCCATTTTTCTGTTCGCGTCTAAAACAGACCGATTCAAGTGAGATCGCATGCTCATGCTCTCTCTCTCTCTCTCTCTCTACGTTATTTAATAGTAGAGACGATGTTCATTACGTTATTCGCTTTCCAAGTCTAATTTACCTATTCTTCAGCTTTGATCTTAACTTCTAAATAATTATGCGTCTTCTTGCGTTTCATTTCTGTAGACCCGCATGTCTTTTCTACAGGTCGAAGTTCCTCGTTGGACGAGTGGATTTCGCGCTCGGCTACCAATCTGGTAGTCCGAAGTTCGATTCTCGGCTCGGCCAACGTGGAATCAGAGGAAGTTGTTTATGGTGATAGAAATTCATTTCCCGACATAATGTGGTTCGGATCCCACAATAAGCTGCAGGTCCCGTTCCTAGGTGACCAATTGTTTCCTAGCTACGTAAAAATATCTAAGACTCCGGGTCAGCCCTAGGAGAGCTGTTAATCAGCTCAGTGGTCAGGTAAAACTAAGATATATGTAACTTATTTCTATAGTTTGAGACTCTCACAATAGAGTCCGTTTCTGAAAGTTTGTCTCTCTTTCATGGATTCACATTTGTGGGGTCTACGTACCCATAGACTGAGACGTTGTTTTCGTCTAAGGAAAAATTTCCATGTTCTTCCTTACAGCGGCTTTGCGAATCTGGCTCATTTATTTTTAATTAACCTTATCGTATTCTCTTTCTACCTTATATGCTTGCTTTCGCCAAGGAATATTTACTGCATTTTCAAGTCATTTTGCTGCATCGTTCACACCTGAAACCGAAATTCATACTTCATTTTACCTCTGTAGGCACATTCCTAACAAAATTCTTCTCCTCTTTACACTGATACATCTTGCAATATAAAACATGTGAAAAATGCGCCGCAGTTTCTTTGGCGCAATAGAGTTTTCTGTACAGCATATAATGCTGTATGAAACTCTCACCACCGCCCACGAAACTGTCGGCTGCAAACCATGAAACTTTCAGCCACGGCCCGGTGGTGGCCTGTGTTGTTGGCTACTATAGCAGAGCCAGGCTAACTTTAACCTTAAATGAAATCAAAACTACTGAGGCTAGAGGGCTGTAATTGGGTATGTACGTTGATTAGAGGGTGGATGATCTACGTACCAATTTGCAGCCCTCTAGCCTCAATAGTTTTTAAAGATCTGAGGGCGGTCAGAAAAAGTGTGGACGGACAGACAAAGTTTCCTTTTACAGAAAACTAAAAAAAAAAAACGTTTAAAAGTTATTTCCGATCCGAAGCCTCCATAAAACATGAGGTATACATCACCCAAAGAAAATCTCGTTAATTTGCAATTTAATGACTGTAGGAACCAAGAGGACATTCAAGGGAATGTTTGCTAAACGGAAACAGTATCTCTCTCTCTCTCTCTCTCTCTCTCTCTCTCTCTCTCTCTCTCTCTTTGGGGAGGGGGATTCATTCTTACCCTTTGGAAGGTAAATGAACAAACAACATTGGCAGGTAAATAGAAGCAACGTTGTATACCAAATTGCAGATAAATTCTGAAACCCTTTGAAGGGAGAGTTCAGTAAAACATTCATCCACTGTAACTTTACGGGGTTACGACAACGATATATTGAAAACGACGATATTCTATTACATGTAATAATTTCAGCAATGACCTTAACGAGGTTTCGCAAGGGAAGGAGGTCATGCAGACACTATTTTTAACCCCCAAAGTTAAACGCCATACGCAAAAAAAAAAGAAGTAAAATATTTTCAAGAACTTCAAATACGTACAATACCAAAATGAGTAAACACAAAAAGAAAAACAGAACACTGAAAAATCTCCAATAGCCTAGCAGAACTTTCAGTAAAATAAACTCGACAAAACTTTAGGGTACTACGTGCTGTGTGTGTGTGTGTGTGTGTGTAGATAGTGTATTTGAATACATATGATTATACAGTACATATATATTACACATATATATAATATATACATACATATATATATATATATATATATATATATATATATATATATAGTATATATATATATATATATTACACGGATTTGTCATATAACCTACTTTTAAAGCTATTTGTTTATTCATCTATTTTTCGTTTCCTTTTTTTAATTTATTACGGCGTCAATAACCTAGGTGTTGTGACGCCAGTTTTAGTAGCTATAATCTCTCTCTCTCTCTCTCTCTCTCTCTCTCTCTCTCTCTCTCTCTCTCTCTCTCTCTCTCTCTCTCTCTCTGTAAAATAAAAATAAAATTAACTGGCCCCTGGAAGAAAAGTCCTAAATGAAGTACCAGTCGTAAGAGAATGCAGGGACGATGCCTCGAAATCATGAGAGCATAAGGAAACCACGGAAATATCCAGCCCAGGGAACTCAGTTTTTATAACAACTTTATGAGACAACAAAATAAAACTTAATGATGCCTTAAAATTACAGAGGCTCCGGGGTACCACGAAATTACTTAAGCCCTGGAACGCTAGTAAGTTTTAAAAGTTTAACGGAACTGCAATGTTATAAAACCTTGGCGATGAAACGTATTTTTGAGAGCTAGGATAACCTACAATTATTATATTATTATATACAATAAAGGACATCACAGCATCACAAAAACTTGAGAAAATTAGGTTAAGAAAGGAGGAGAATAATACGTAATTATAAAGGCGTGAGTAACCAAGAACTTTTGAAAGCTTATAGGTACTAAATAAACCGAGTTTAAAGATACGTAACACACAAAATCTTCAAGACACCGGGCAAGTATGAAAAGACACCGCATGGAATGACAAAACCAAACGTAGCAATGAGAGACCAGACACACGTGTATCGAATTAATTCTAAATGAATTCCGCAATAATGACTAAAGCAGTAGTCTCCTTGGGGTCACTCCAGCGTTTTAGGGGGTTGTTGGTCTAAACCACGCCCCGACCCCCACACTCCGTGAGCAAGAGAAACAGCTCTAAAACTGAATCATGGAGGAGGAGAATCTATTTACAAAGACATTTACTAATGCACCCTAATGGCACAGAGCGATTTCGGGGGTTGCAGTTGAATTATAACATAATAATTACAGTCCCCGATTACGTAAAGAACGAGTCTCCTTTAAAATATGGATTTACATCCTTGGCAGAGGAATGCACCGAATTTACCCTTTATAAAACACGGCAGAAAATTGGTCACAGTGTTTTCCTTAACAGCTGCAGTTAATGAACAGATTACAGAATAGAATATAGAATTCAGGCCAAAAGCCGTGCGCTGGGACCTACGAGGTCATCCAGCTCTGAAACGGAAACTGACAGTAGAAAGGTTTGAGAGGTGTAACACGAGTTTCCAAACCTCGCAGTTGCACGATGAATCAATTGTCAGGAGAGGGTGGAAAGTGTGACGGGAGAAAGATAATATGAACGGAGGTACAATAAAAGGAATGAAAGGGGTTGCAGCTAGGGGCCGAAGGGAAGCTGCAAAGAACATTAGGTAGTGAACAACAATTCTAGAAGGATCAAACAGGACCTCATAGCTAAGAAAGGAAAAGAGAAATTATGCGAGTCTTTAAAACGTTTGGATGATATATGAGGTTTAGGTCAAAGACTAAGCACTGGGACCAATGAGGGCAATCAGCGCTGTGATGAATAGACAAGATTTTAAAACAAAAGACCTATACATTCATACTGGAAAACCCCACCCGCATATATATATATATATATATATATATATATATATATATATATATATATATGTGTGTGTGTGTGTGTGTGTGTGTGTGTGTAAATAACAGGAAATCTTATATAAAATTTTATAAATTTGTTTCTCTGGAAAACTCATAAGTCATAATTATATGACAAATAAAAAAATCACATAACTGTACATATTTGTATCTTTTCAAAAATTCATTAAATTTAAAACAATGCAACCGTCTAAAATTTCACGCAGGTTTTAGTGAAAGTTCACAGAGGTTTAATTAAAACGTTTGCACCAGGACGCAAATCCTTGATCCAAAGTATCTTTTAACGTCAAGCTCAAGAGAAGCAGTTACACTTGGCACTGACCAACGCCCCCCCCACCCCCCCCCACCCCCCCCCCCCCCCCCCCCCCCCCCCCCCCCCCACACACACACACACACACACACCCTCCTCAACCCCACTCCTTCCCTCTTCCCCAGAATAAGCTTAACGAACGAAATCCAGGTAGAATCATGTGCGAGTGATCTTCAATCAGAGGCAGATGTTTGACCACCGGACAGCGGGAGTGAATGAGGGAATATTAAAACGGATCAATCGGAATCAGAGAGGGAGGCGTGTGCTAGAAAAATGCAATAAACAAAATATCTTTGGAATGCACGCCTTCGAGATGTAAATAGCCTATTTCGAATGCAAGATTTCAGGTTGTAAATTCTCGTGAAAAAAAAAAAAAACTTCGGGTTGTAAATCACCTATTTTCTCGTAAAAAAAATTCGAATGCAAGATTTCATGTTGTAAATTCTCGTGAAAAAAAACTTCGGGTTTGTAAATAGCCTATATTCACGTTAAAAACATTTGGAACTGCACGACTTCGGGTTATAAATCACCTATATTCTCGTAAAAAAACTACTTTGAAATGCTCGACTTCGTTTTGTAAATCACCTATTTTCCCGTGAGAAAGAAGCTCTTTGGAATGCACGACTTCGGGTTGTAAGTCGCCTATTTTTGAGAGAGAGAGAGAGAGAGAGAGAGAGAGAGAGAGAGAGAGAGGACTTTGGAATGCACGGCATCGGGTTATAAAGCACCTATTTTCCCGTGAAAAACCGTGGAATGCACTACTTCAGGTTGTAAATCACCTTGTTTATCGCGAAAAACTTTGGAATGCACGACTCCGAGTTGTAAAGCACCGATATTCTCATACAAATAAAAACACACAAAAACGCTTTGGAATGCACGACTTCAGGTTGTAAATCACCTATTTCCTCGTGAACAACAATTATTAAAAAAAATTATAGGTATACTGCAATTCGTGAATGCTTAATCATTTTCCCTTAACATGTTTTAAAAAAAATTTCATACAGACGAGGAAGAAGGCGCCACCGTTATGTAAACACCAACATATTAACATAATGCGTAAATACAGAACGGCGTAATTATGCAGTTCACTAGTGAATGAATGAAAAACGACATTTTATATACATATGTATATTACTACACGAACGTATACCTGTTGAATCCTACGATACTAACAAGATTAAAAGCAGGTCGGGGAAACAGTTGCCGTTAATATCTACGGTACTGTGGTCATTAAAAGAGAATTATAATTATTGAAACAAGCAAAAAATGCGACTGTTTCCTCAGTGCAATCGAGTTTTCTGTACAGCGTATAATGTATGAAACTCAGCAGCAACAGCCCATAAAACTCGGCCAAAACCCATGAAACTTTCACCCACGGCCAGCTAGTGTCCTGTGTTGTTGACACCTATAGCTGTGTCCGATGCACAATCATGGCTAAATAAAACCTTAAATAAAATACGAACTACTGAGGGTAGAGGGCTGCAATTTGGTATGTTTGATGACTGGAGGGTGGATGATCTACACACCAATTTGGAGCGGATAGAAAAGTGCGGACGGACAGACAAATTGCCATCTCTATAGTTTTCGTTTGTAGAAAAGAAAAAATGGGGTTTAACAGGATGTTTTAGGTTTCATATCTTTTGCCAAAAGTATATACGACCGCCTTTCACAAATGCAGAATTCTAATTACCAAGAAACAAAAAATTTCCAACCACTTTAAAGTACGAGTGAAGTTCTTTTAAGCACTTTCGCATCTGACGTTTATAAAGAATTTAAACCCCCTTTGCCTTCACAACGAAATCTACTAAACTATCTGATCCCTTTTAATCACGCAAAGTAAAATTCTCCTTCTTTCCAACCAGAAAATGAGAAAAGTTATGTAGCAAAATATTGAAAATATCTCAAGACCCTTCTTGTCACTAAGTAATTATTAAGTCTCTTCTCTTTTATATCAAAGTTTTAAATAAAAAAAGTACCAGTAATCTTTCAACCACATAATCTAAAAAAATTAAAAGCTGTTTTGATGACAATGCTCCGAACTTTCATTCATGAGAGAGAGAGAGAGAGAGAGAGAGAGAGAGAGAGAGAGAGAGAGAGAGAGAGAGAGAGAGAGAGAGAGAGAGAGAGAGAGAGAGAGAGAGTTAATTTATAAACCTCAATGCTCACAAAACCGAACCATGAGTGAGTATTCCATTGGTCTCCCTTTAGTTAATATCTGTTAAACCGACTTAATAATAACGACCAAAACTCGTTACAATTAAAGAGTACATGACAAAATTCAAAATTAAATCAAATTGTGAATAATGTCGTACCCACCAGTATTTCTCCTAATATACTTACAGGTATTATTCAACAACGAAAACTAATGTCACAATAGTCATTGGAGGTTAAATGAGTACCGAGCATTTCTGACTGAGTATGGCGCGCGTGTGCGCGTGTTTCGAAGGAAGACTTGTAGTGGTGTTTGGAAGTAAATCTCAAGTCGTTATGGCAACCAAAATCATCTCGGCACTCTTGGGAGTCCTTCGATATATCTTTAAGTTAGTACGACAGGAATAAAATTAAACTAACAGAAAGAATTTCCAACATCTGGTGAGCTGTAAAACAACATAAATCAGAGAAATGTCAACAGTTCACCAAATTTGGGAAGACTGATCACAGGGTAAGGAATTAAAAATATTAACACCCACGTTAAGCTACACAATATATATATATATATATATATATATATATATAGTAATATATATGATATATTAAAATGTATGTATGTATGTATGTATGTAGTATGTATGTATGTAGTATATATATATATATATATATATATATATATATATATATATATATATATATATATGTATATGATATATAAATATATAAATATATATATATATTATATATATATAATATATATATATATATATATATATATATTATATATATAATATATATATATATATAATATATATATATATAGATATATATATATATATATATATATATATATATATATATATATTATATACACACACACTTTCAAGATACTCACACAAGCGTTTCGTGATGAACTTACAAGTCAGTAGTTCTCTCTCCCTCTCTAGCTATTCCTTCGGGGGATAAGTCCTCACGCACCCTTCCCCCTTTCTCTCTTTACTTATATCAAGCTGGGATGTATAGATAAAGCCTCTGGAACACCGCCTCCAACCATCCAACGCCCATCTCTAGGGCATTAAAATGTTTGATAGTGAGAAGAACTCGATTTAGTAATGTTATGGCTAAGTACACAGAATTATTCTGAGGTTATTAAAACAGCTAACTGAATTTTAAGTTTAGCCATAGAATTTAGATATATTAATGAAATCACTAAGAGCGAAGGTTTGTGATCATCTCAAGAAAATCATCTCGGGAATAACTTTGACGAAGCGAAGCTGTAGAGATCATCAGATGTTGAATGTCTAGAAAATGACCTCAGAAATGTTTCATATATCAACATAAAAAAATAAAGGATTTACATTAACGACGATTAGTCCATTCAACCACAATGTAGAGAGCTTTGGGTCTAAGTTGCTAACGATCGTGGAGGGAAATGGCGAGACGGTGAATAATACCTCGTAACCGCAGATTAATCGCCGCGGGATGGTCTAACAGGGTCGTAAGTGGTGTAAAAAAAAAGGGAGAGAGAGAGAGAGAGAGAGAGAGAGAGAGAGAGAGAGAGAGAGAGAGAGAGAGAGAGAGAGATGGTCTAGCAAAAGCAGCAGTGGTGGTTAATGGACTCGTGTGAGGGGGATGAACTGTCGTAGAAAGAGGTGATTAAAATCTAACGTCTTATGGGGTCATTTGCAATTAACTACGAGAAAGGAGTTTGCCGTGAGACCATTAAGCGCATCCCGACTCATTAAATTAATCACATTACTCACCATTATCTTAGAAATTCATATCAGTCTGGTGTACTTGGAGTGACAAGATAAACGTGAAGAGAAGGTGAATGGGAAGTTGCATTTGTTAATGCCGAAGGGACGGAATAAGCGTGTCTCCTTACTTTCATTAAGTCGGGTATGATACACTGTAGACCGGTACACAAATTCCCCAGATGTATTACTGGTATTCATCAGCCTGGGTTCTTTTTTTCTTCTTTTTTCATGCCCCTAGGTTAGGTTAGGTTGGGTAAGATTAGGTTAGGTAATTGCCAAAAATAGTTTCAAGAGTAATTTTCAAGAAGATTCTATAATTAGTTTTTAAGATATGGCGTCCCACTTTTTCAGGGCAGGTGCGGTACTCGGTTGCAGTTCGGAACTGCTTCCATTCTGGCTCCATTTCTAAAATCTTTGCTCACTTTTCCTTAATAGTATTTTCTCGACACGAAGACTAAAGTTTTGAAGAGTGCAGCTTGTTATTGGATAGGTTATATCAGTTGGCACATTCAGACATTCAGTTGCCTTGCCTTAAAAGGGAAAAAAATCCACATCATTTCAAAACAGTCTAGAAACACAAATTCTTGAGCCGCGTTCTAATTTATTTTTACATGTTATGCAATGCCAGTGTTATGTAATACCCACACCGACATAATACGAAGACCTGTACAGTTTCCCGGGAACACTTCGTATTTGTTTCCAGAATTTCCCAACTCCAGATTTTAACATCATCCAACAAGAATTCATCTGAATTATTCATTCTAAAATACATAACTGAGACGGATAATATTAACGTGGCTAATAAAAATTCAATAAAGCGGCAACATGTAAAATAACAGTCCCACCTTCAGCAATGTAAAATAAGTGTTATATACACAAGTTCACAAATACATCACCATAATTCCCATAACACTCTCATTCAAAGGGCAGAGGAGTAGGAGGAGTAGAAGGACTAATGACTTCAAGGGAATGACAAATCTTGGCCCGTCGTCGTCGAAGTTCTACGAGGCGGAAGGCTGGAGCATCAAAGGTCGACGGCAGTACTACAAGATAATTGCTCTTCAACTCGGATGAACTGTACGTGAGGGACCCGAGGCTAATCTCCGGGACTTGTACGGGAATTGATGAATGGAACAGTACTGGTAACCTCCTGAAGCAATTAAGCCCTGCATATTACACACACGCGCGCACACGGAATACCTGATGGACGGCTCCGCCATACTAGGGTAGATTAGCTCGTCAAGGCCCTCCTGTTCCTGATTAGGACTTGAAGGTGCTTAGTTTGACTATGAACTGATCGTTTACGTGACTCACTCTCACTCTCTCTTTGTTATAACCCACTATAGTCGACTAAGAACCTCTCTCTCTCTCTCTATCTCTCTAACTCTGTGGTTACCCCCTTATAGTCGACGAAGAACACCCACCCCCCCCCCTCCCGTCTCTCTCTCTCTCTCTCTGTGTTGTATCCTACTATAGGATACAACTATAGTTGACGAAGAACAACCCCCCCTCCCCCGCCCGCCCGTCTCTCTCTCTCTTGTAACCCACTATAGTCGACGAAGAACCTCTCCCTCTCTCTGTTGTATCCTACTATAGTCGCCTAAGACTTCTCTCTCTCTCTCTCTGTTGTATCCCACTGTAGTCGACTAAGAACCTACCTCTCTCTCTCTGTTGTAGCCCACCACAGTCAACTAAGAACCTCTCTCTCTCTCTCTCTCTCTCTCTCTCTCTCTCTCTCTCTCTCTCTCTCTCTCTCTCTCTCTCTGTTTTAACCCACCATAGTCGACTAAGAACATCTCTCTCTCTCTGTTGTAACCCACCACAGTCGACTAAGAACTTGGTGCACAATTCACCGCCCTCGACAGATGTCAGTTTAACGGAACGCGCGCAGATCGTTCTGTCCTCTCTCGCGTCTCGCTCTTGTGAGGTCAGGTGTGAGCGCTTGGGTGTTGACACTTCCAAAGCGAACGGGAGAAGGAAAGAGCAATCGAACGACCACATCTTGACGTTAATCAATGCAGCATACTGCAGTTTCATCAATTAAACGCCTTTTGGCACGTGCATATTTCCACTGACCCATACTGCCCCGTACTAAAGAAATCCAATACAAAAACAAAGGTAATAAGATGTAGCATAGGCCTCAGGGATCATATTAAGGTAATAAGAAACATCATAAGACGACGGCATTAACATATGTTAAAAATGATATAAAACGGAATCACATGAAGGAAGTCTAGGGGAAAAATGCATCTTGTACCAAGTCAAAGTATCCTCGTACTATGTCTATGCCTGCAACATTATAATATAGCGCTTTGTAAAAGTCCCAGTGTCCTCTTTATAACAGACCTACTTCTATTATATATGGAACAGAACTCATGACACTTCTCATAATTCGAAGTATACTCTTTATCATGTTACTAGTCATCTAATATAACAATAGTAATAAAAGGCAATGATAAACCCTTATACAAACACACCTACTACAGGTAGGTAGGTTTTCATAAAACATATAAGCACCGGGGAATATTCCGAGTCGGGGGATAAAAATGAATATTCTGAGTTTATGATAAATTAATTGCCATTACAAGTGGACTGGTATCTACCACTTGGGTGAGGACTGGATAGTAAGAATGAGAGGAAACATGTACAAACTAAAAGGTGATTATTTGTTATAAAATTACACAACGATGCCTCAGTACTACCAAGTTGCTCGCTCGCTTTTGATTTTGTTTGTTTGTTTGTTTGTCTGGTGTTTTTACGTTGAATGGAACCAATGGTTATTCAGCAATGGGACCAACGGCTTTACGTGACTTCCGAACCACGTCGAGAGTGAACATCTATCACCAGAAATACTCATCTCTCACTCTTTAATTTTGAGGTTCCTTATCCTTACTACGCTCACACCACGAGTGTGTCAGTAGAGCTTACTGCACGTTATAGATTCGCAGGACGAAATACACTATACAAGATTAAGGAAAGACTGCTGTTATAGCCGTAAAGACTAGCCTTGTAGATCAGGCATGTTTATATCTAACATGTTACGTGATTAATATCCCCTGAATTATATACAATTTTTACCCCGGTATTTTGGACAATGAAATCAAATGCAACAAAAACGAAACAGCAGCTAGACAACTTTGCGTTCCCCCGTAGTTGGGGTAGTGCCGTCAATGCGCCTCACGCGATGCACTGTAGGCATTACTTAAGGTTCTTTGAAGTGTCCCATCCTCCCCTATCTACAACCCCTTTCTTTCGTTTTACTGTACCTCCATTCATATTCTTTCTTCCATCTTACTTTCCAACCTATTTCAACAATGTTTATTAGTGCGACTGCGAGGTTTTCCCCCTTTTACACGTTTTAATTAAACCTCTTGCTATCAATTTTCCTTCCAGCGCTGAATGACCTCATAGGTGCTACCGCTTGGCCTGCGGGGGGTAAGCAGCATATGTTAGGTATATTCTCTATCCACTTCCAACTCAGACACGATGTAAACATGATTTGAGAGAGAGAGAGAGAGAGAGAGAGAGAGAGAGAGAGAGGAAGCGAGGGACCAACCCAACCCCCCACACACCCCGACAGACCCCCGCGCCAAAACGAAACCCCCCCCCCCCGCCCCATGAAAAAGCCCTCTTGTTCCCGAAGGAAGGAAACTACAGACCAGCCTCTAATGAAGGGAGCGTTCAAAGCATTCATTAACAAAGTCAGTCGCAAAGCCCTTCCAGCTAAAACGTCCAGCGAGGCACAGAATGAATCATACCAAGGACGTGCAGAGAGACACTGGTAATCAGCTAAAACGCTATTATAAATTCCATTTCCTCATTAGTGTGGCAGTTCACCAATTTACCCGAAAATCCCGTAAGTAAAGATAATACAGCTGATAATAACAAATACCAATGTAAGGGACATACTGAGTTGATCAGGTTACTTAGTGAACATGTTTGTGAAATGACAGAAGTTGAGAAATAATGCAGGACGGACTGACCAAGGCAGAGGAACGGAGAGATGAATGAATGTTTTAGCATGAGGCGAAGAAGAATGTATGGTTAATTTTTGGTATTCGGATTAAAGGTGGGAGATTAAAGAGTTGAATGACGGTACGCATTAGACAAGGAAGGTACAGTCACTCTCTACGAAATCGTGTAGTAAAATGAATTGAGGTAATAACTGAAACTGCTGAACAAACTGGAAGATCAGATCGAGGCTTACAAGGCTAGATGGCTTCGCAGGGTAGGTGAAGTCGAAACGGTGAAAGGATGAGAAAGATTCCCTGACAAGAAGATGGAGACAGGGTAGGAGGGGGTAATAAGATGCTGGGCACATTTACGTAACATGTTATGCCAGTATACAATGACCAGGCAATGATATAACACACTACGGCAGGAAAAAACAATCGAAGAGTATTTATTGGTGTTGGAATGCATAATACAGAATTTAGGCCGGAGGGAACTGAGAGTAAGAAGATTTGAAAAGTACAACAGGAGGAAAGCCTCGCAGCTGCACCGTGTAACAATTATTAGAGATGGTGAAAAGTAAGGTGGTGGAAAGAGGATATGAGCGGAGGTGCAGTAAAAGGAATAAAAGACGATGCAGCTAGTGGCCGAAGGGACGGGACTGCAAAGAACCTTAAGGTAAAAGAGCAGCATTTGTAAGTGGGCTGACTTGACGTTCGTGATATTTCTTCTGAGCTTTACGAAGACACTATGACATTGTAGTTTGTTATTTTTCTTTTCGGTACAAAACGTTTTAATCCAATCCATCCCAGTTCAGGTAAATTTAGAGGTTATTTCTGAATACTCAAAATATTACAAATATCTGGAATCTATGTGTGCAAGCATTCACATTACACAACTAATAACGACAACCCTACGAAGGTAATGATACCATAACAAACACTTCTATTACCACTATAGCAGTAGCAGCAGCAGCAGCAGCAGCAATCCTCACCAAACACCGATCCCTTACATCCCCTCGAACGCCATATGGACAAAACAAACAATACATGGCCTATTATGAATCATACTTCAGGCGAGCATTGTCGAACATCACCGCACGCGATTAACTTTCTATCCCCGCCGTTCTAAATCAGCAGACGACTTTATACAGCGAGGAGAAATGCAAACAACGGAGGCAGTATTTGAATTTCGAGCCACAGAAGAATGAAAAGATTCTTTCCGAGTCCCGAAGAAAAGTCCAGACTCGTAAATTGCCTCGAGTATACAAGCGGCGTCACAAGACGGGAAAGAACGACTTACGTGCCACGGTTTTCTTTGTTGCAGCGGAGGCTTAAACGAGGTTTGCTGCCATTGTTTCAGTAGTCGAGGGTTTACGATGATTTGCTTCTACTACGCGAAATGGTTTCTAGTCACAACACACCCTTACGAACTTTTTTTTTTTTTCTACATGTGCACCGCTTTTGACTGAATAATCGACGTGTGAGGATTTTCAATCTTCAAGTCTGGCGCTTCTGATGTCTGAGTATTAATCAAAATACTCTGAGGTTGAGCAGGCGCTCTAATCTACATCCAAGTTGATCAATTTGGCTCCTATTATGAGTTGAAATAAACAAAAATACGATAAATACATAAGAAAGAGTAAATTATACCAAATGATCAAATCCGGGAATTTAGGAATGCGAGTGAAAATTTTCAAACTTCAAGATCTGAAAATATGAAATGGATGTAACGGGAAAAAATAATAAAGTAATTTCCTCTGGTGATTAGTTGCTTTATTTTTCTAATCGACATAAAATGGCTGGAACAAAATGGGCAGTGAAGCAATGACAAACGATGTCCCAAAATGTTTTTAAAAATTCATGACGATGAGTATCATCAAAATAATAAAGAATACGATTTTAGTTTAGGTTTTCAAAATATAAAAATAATGATTGACATGATCTGATCATTTAGTATTATCAAAATTGCATTTCATCCGACGACGTTTTCCTCGCGAATTATTAATATTAATATACACCAAAGATAAGGATGGGAGCTTATACGGAGATATAAATGTACCATATTAACTATCTCAAAATCCACAGAATCTGACATGCAATAGTGAATATCCTTAGATAATCATCAAGCATTTAATTTTCATCCCGAATAGAACGCTATTTTGACAGCTGGGATAAATTCCGCATGAATGTGCGAATGCTTCCTTCGAGCACCAAGGCTCACGGTGTGCGCGCAACTTGGTCGTCGCCTCTGCGGTTGTTATTGTCACCTCTTCTGAACTAGCGACCATCAAACTGCGGCTGCACTCACACCAAGACAAGATCTATGGAACGGTAGCTGCCAAGGGCTATCTCCTGTCAGCCTTGGGCTGTTCATGGAGTCACTTTATAGTTATACATCCCAGTAGATCAACCATTGAAACCACTGAAATTTGTAGTTAAAAAGGAATATGCAGCACAAAGTGACCAACATGAAGCTAAACTTAATACACATGAAAACAAAACACTCACACATTCCCTTTTATCCCGGGCCCACTGCCTTCCATCCCCCTTCCATTCTAATGACTAGCAAATCCCCCCCAAAAAAATCTAGCAAAACCTGCCATGGAAGGCATATAGGTTCTGAAGAAGAATTTTCCGACGATCAAAGCGAGGCCGATCTTCAAACTGAGTTTCAGAAACGTTCCGAGTGTAGACCAAACACGAACCGGGTTTACCTAATACTCCACTGTCCTCCTCCTCCTCCTCCTCCTCCTAGGCTTTTTCCAATCTTGAAGTGCAAACATAATCATTCTATTATTTTCCTCCATGAACGAATACCGAATTCAGACCTCTGATCATCCGCCCTCTACTGATGGACTCGTTTAATCCGGCCCAGGTCACACCGGTTCTTTCATTAGCTAACCTCTCTCTCTCTCTCTCTCTCTCTCTCTCTCTCTCTCTCTCTCTCTCTCTCTCTCTCTCTCTCTCCAGTTCTTTCAAATGAGGGTACTATATATTCTTGGCCTTGTGCTTTGCGAGTCAAGGGCCTTTTGGGCTTGTCTGATGCGTGGCTGCAAATCAAGGATAACAATAAAATTAAAATTTAATATTAAACCAAGTTTACCGAAACAAGTCTATATAATAGAATGATTAATCCTTTAAGGCAATGAGATCATTTCCACATTTATAAAATATATACGAGTTACCCTTTTTTTATTTAATACACTTTATCCCAATAGCTTCTTTATTTTCCTGCCTGAGAGTCAATCAGAGTGCAAAGCTGAAAAAAAATTTATTTTGTTAAACTCACTATAAGTCACTAGCCTTCTTACTACTCACTCTACGTATCACTTTTTCAAATATTACACTGTCTGCACAATCTATTCACCACAAGTACATTCGACCGATTCAAATCATTTGCTTCTCATTTACCGAAACCTCCCTGAAGCTTTTCAACTAACAACAATAGTAATAAGGATATAGCGCCTCCTCATCACAACTCGGACTAAGAACATTAGCCTAACCATTTCATACTCGAGCTCACTGCTTATCAAAAGAATTTGCGAATGTGTTGAGTAAACATGCGAAAGAGAACTGAATACGCGGACATCAAACAAAGTCTGCGGCATTTAGGCCTAATCCAAGGAAAAATTTCGCTCCCAACTCGAAGACAGAGGCGAGCGGGGACCTCAAGACATTAATACTCAGCAATGTTAAGGCCCGATATAATGTAATCATCATCCGTCCTCCGTATCCCTAAGGATTCATAAGGCCGTCGTGACCTCCAGCCAGATATATATCTTCTTCACCGCTTGGAGACGGGATAAAATTTAATCATCATTTATTTTCTCTCTCTCTCTCTCTCTCTCTCTCTCTCTCTCTCTCTCTCTCTCTCTCTCTCTCTCTTTAAGGTTTGGTAAGAAAAAATGCAAACATTACACATTATCAATCCTGTCCAACGAGGCATGCAAACGACCTAAGTAAGCTCGGATTATTATTATTATATTAAAAAAATGCTCATAGTAGCATGAGTCTTAAAATGGAGAAACAAATGCACCGTTATGTAAATGTTTTATCGTTAAATATATGTGCATATACATAACTGTGGATTTGCTCCTCATTATTATTATTTTATTATTATTATTATTATTATTATTATTATTATTATATTTCAGTATATGAAAGTAGCGGGCAAGCGTTAACAACCATTTAAGGAAATCTATATATATAGTATAGAATATAGTATAATACTATAGATATATATAATATACTATTTGATAGATTTCCTTAAATGGTTGTTAACGCTTGCCCGCTACTTTCATATACTGAAATATAATAATAATAATAATAATGATAATCAATAATAATGATAATAAGTAATAATGATAATAAAACTTGTAGCAACAAAAATGATTTGTTGCTACAAGTTTTATTAAAAGTGTGTTGGGAACC
>NC_061104.1:42825659-42845659 GCF_015104395.2 Macrobrachium nipponense
ATATACTGCAGAGAAATATATCATAATAATTATGGTATGTGTATATAAAGCATAGAAATATATCATATAGGCTGCGTATTATAAGGCATAAAAATATATCATATGGTATGTGCATTATAAGGCAGAGAATTATATCATATAGTATGTGTATTACAAGGCATACAAATATATATTATAGTATGTGTATTTTAAGGCAGAGAAATATATCATATGGTGTATGTATCATAAGGCATAGAAATACATCAATGCTTGCCTTATTTTCAGAAAAAATGTTTATTGATTACATTAAATCATAAGAATATGAAAATAAATAAAATATGAAATATGTTATCGAATACCTATGTTTATAAATTGTTATTAAGCATAAAAATATGGAAGTACCTGTATACAAGATAATTAATTACAAGAGAGAATCCTATTTTATTATTTACATTCAATAGAAGGTTATCATTATTATTATTATTATTTTTATTATTATTATTATTATTATTATTATTATTTCGCTTCGGAATAAGAAATTATCAACAAGCGAGAACATAAGGTTATTTATATTAGTCTCAACCATAAAAACAAAATTATCAGTATTCAAATATCATTAATAAATTTAGTACGCATACTATTAGTGCCCTACATTCAAAGACTCAACTCATAAAATCAAAGTATAAACATATGAAACTGATTAGTTTCAAGCATCTTATTATCAAGAAAACACTTAAGGATACAATGTTACCATTATAATGCAGGCAAGTACGAAACTATCTACATAGGAGAATAACAAGTTATCAGTAAAATGTAGATACATTAAGCTAACTGCACTCATGAAGATAAGATTTTTAATGCCGTAAATCATAAAAAATAAATTACCTACATTCATGAAGATAAAATTAACATAATAATAAAAAAAAATTGCCTATATTCATTAAAAGGAAGTTATCAATAACAGTAAAATGTTATCATTTTAAACTCGCGGGTCAAAAAGAATTATATTATTGCCCTCTTACCAAAAGAGCGTGAAAAGAAAAAATATCTCTCCATGGAGACTGGCATTTTGTCCACAGGAAATGAAATGTTATTATTTCAGCTTTCCTGCCAGTCTCGTTATTTATCTCCTTTAAAAAAAAAAATAAGAAAAATAAATTAAAAAAAAAAGTTCCTTATACAAAATTGTTAGTCTTTTACAGAATGGGCTTGTCATTTACAATGCCCGGCAATGCTGAAATTGTTTATAAGTGAATATTTTCCTAGCCTACACCTCACGCCCTCTGCTGCCACGGAGTGAAATGTTTTTAAAGTATAATTTTCCTATCCTACACCTATTCTGCCACGTTGAATGTGAAATGTTTTAAGTATATTTTTCCTATCACCACCGATTCCTAGGCCACGGGGTGTGAAATGTTTTAAGTATAATTTTACCTATACTACCACCTATTTCTGCCACGGGGTGTGAAATGTTTTAAGTATATTTTTCCTATCCTACACCTATTCTGCCCACGGGGTGTGAAAATGTTTTAAGTATATTTTCCTAGCCCTACACCTATTCTGCCACGGGGTGTGAAATGTTTGTAAGATATCGATTTTTAAGAACCTATCCTGCCACGGGGTGTGAAATGTTTTAAGTATATTATCCTATTCCTACCACCCTATTCGCCACGGAATTTTGTGAAATGTTATGTTTTAAGTATTTTCCTATCCTACACCTATTCTGCCACGGGGTGTGAAATGTTTTAAGTATATTTTCCTATCCTACACCTATTCTGCCACGGGGTGTGAAATGTTTTAAGTATATTTTCCTATCCTACACCTATTCTGCCACGGAAAGAATGTGAAATGTTTAAGTAAGTATTTTCCTATCCTTTTACACCTATTCTGCCACGGAACCGTGATGTTTAAGTATATTTTCCTATCCTACACCTATTCTGCCACGGAATGTGAAATGTTTTAAGTATATTTTCCTATACTACCTATTTTCGCCACCGGAATGTGAAAATGTTTTAAGTATATTTTCCTATCTACCTATTCTGCCACGGAATGTGAAATGTTTTAAGTATATTTTCCTATTCCTACACCTATTCTGCCACGGAATGTGAAATGTTTTAAGTATATTTTCCTATCCTACACCTATTCTGCCACGGAGTGTGAACCGTAAAAGAGTATTTTCATACCCTTGGCTTCTTTATTCCATTTACCCGCATCCTGTTTATCACGTCTGCCTTGAAAAAAGTTATAAAAGGGCGTGAAAATCTTATTAACTAAATACTGATGGAAATGCATGTTGCTAAAATCAATTTTCGCATGTTGTAAAACATTAAAATATGTAAAAGTGAATATTACCAAATATTACCACCACACCCAAAATTCTGTGTTCATCAATGTTACTTTTTCTTGAATCCACAAGACTTCCTTAGCTCTTACTAATTTTGAGCTCTAAAGACATCCTAAAGAGTATTTCCATAAACACCAAAGTCTTCCCGACAGAGACATGGAGTTTCTAGTAACTAGTAAACTTCTCTGGATTAAAATGGACCGTTGCTTATCGTCTGTTGTGACGCAGATGATGTTTCATAGTATTTAAGCAATAGATCATGACTTAAATTTATATTTCATATTAAAATTCTTGCCATTAATGTAGTGTACATATTGCATAAATTCTTCGTTGACAGTATCTTAAGCAAATAGGTTTGTAGCTCTATGAATATAAAAGATACATTAATATATATATGAAATATATATTTAAGTCAAGATCCATTGCTTAAATACTGTGCGACATATATCATCTACATCAAGACAAACAGCAAGCAATGGTCCATTTCAATCCAGAGAAGTTTACTAGCTATAAGAGACTCCATGCATCTGTCGGGAAGACTTGGGTGTTAAGGAAAACAATACTCTGGGGAAAGCTAAGGTTTTATGGTAAATACTCCTTCAGGAGGTCTCGAGAGCTCATGATTAGTATGATCTGGGGAAGTCTTGTGGGTTCAAGAAAAAGTAACAAAATGGTTTTTGAAGTTCATGGAGAAAATGTGCTCAGGGAAAGATGTTAAGACTGAATGGTTCGTGAAATATTAGACAATGGCGTAGTCTGTTACCTTTAGAAAATTCATGTTGTAAAGACTGCTTCAAGGGCGCATACAAAGCAACACATTTTTTGGTGAACAAAATATTAAACATTTTTATTACAAATAAAAAAAATACTCCAGGGCATGTTAGGAATCATTTAAAGCAGAGTTGGCAAAATGTATATCAGAACAAGCAAAACTAAGCAACAGCTCGCTAAATAAAAAAAAAAAAAAAAAAAAAAAAAATTCAATCGGATAAAAACAGGAAAGAATACAAAACATACAATCGAGCAAGCCAACAAACGTATAACAAATGTTTTACAAAACGCGCCACATATTTTCAGGAATGTAAAAAAAAATGAAGTTTCCACGAATATAAACATTCGAAAAATGAAAACACACAAGCTGATCCTCGATAAATGGTTTAAACGGAATATAAACAAAAATATTCACACATGCATAAATGATTTCGGACAACGAGATTTAGCTCAAAACGATATCGATAGGATATTTGCAAATAAACCAGACACGATCTCATCGTAAACTATATTGATTTTTGTATAGAATTTTACTCTTTTTTTTCAGGTGGGCATCAGATTTCCATTTTCATTTTGCGCACGCATATTTTAATGCAATCTGGGGATTACTCGCATGGACTGAGCCTAATTGGCATTACGAAGACAAAGCCTAGCTCAATATCGAAACAGGCTGTAAATTTCGCCTTGCGGAAAAAAAAAGAGGCTATTCCTAGGAATATAAAGACAATATTTTTTTCATAAATCAATGCTGTTTTTGTTTTCACGAATTGGCGCCACAAAAACTACGGTCATCTCACGCCAGTTTCATCTTCAACTAATTTGTCACGCCGTCGGTCCATATTTTAGTAAAATGTAATATACGACAAATAAACATCCACGTCCGCATCTATCCTTCAAGGAATTAAAATTGCCTTAATCTTGAGCCGTCCTGATTCATCTCGCCGCTGAAAAGGGTAGACAGACAGTCAAGTAAACCTACCAATTTCTGCAGTGTGTTTGGGCCTTTGGTTTGGAAGAGGGACGGTGACGGCTATTCCAGGATGATCTATTCGGTGATGCTGAGACAACTATATGGTACGCATACCATGAACAGAAGGGCCTGATGAAGCCTTTTATCCTTTCCATTTTCAAACAAGAATGCACCCTGGCTTAACCATATAAATAAGGTCGAATGCTGACGCTGAATTAAAAAATAAAGAAAAAAAAATAAAACGTATTTTAGAAACAAAGCCCAGCGGTGGCAAATTCCTATCCGACCTTTGACCTTCGTGTATAACACAGACATTGACCTCAACTCCTGCACTGCCTTATTAGCGAGGTATGAATGCTGGAGTTATGGAGTGTCATTAGGAGTGTGTGCATGTCATACAAACTTTATTTAGTAAAGGTTAAAAAAAAAAAATTCGTATATGACCTTTAACCTTCAAGTATGACCGTCTTCTGGACCATAAATAAATGGATCTACATCACCCACTGATAATACACACACACACACATATATATATATATATATATATATATATATATATATATATATATATATATATAATATATAAATGGAACTTGAAAAAGTAACTTTAGCAGGATACATGAAGATAAAATATACATAAAAAAATTAAATCTTAACTGATCACCAAGGACAGCTGTAAAGCAAGAGAGAGAGAGAGAGATGGAGACGAACGAAAGGCGAGAGAGAGAGACGAGAGAGGAGAGAGAGGAGAGAGAGAGAGAGAGAGCTGAATGGCAGCGTGCAATCAAAAATAAATTCAAACTTATCCCAACTGAAATATTTCGGGAACGTGTGACGATCGGGTAGATGTTTTTTTATTCTTCAATATTAATATGAACGTGGAAACAAGCGATCATCATTATTGTCACTGTGATGAAGCGAGCAATTCAATCCATCGATTTTGGTGTAGCGTCAGTGGAAAAAAAAAAATTTACTGGAGCTGCGGCGAAATGCACTTCATATCACGTACAGGGAGGATTTTTTTTTTTTTCGCAATCTCACGTAAAAGTGAAACATTCCCGATATCGATTCCTGTAGCATTCACCACGATTGTGACACACACACACACACACACACACACACACAACACAGGTCATTCATAAAATACCAAACAGAGAGTTGGCAAGAAAGTGTAATAAAAATTATCTTTTATGCAGGACTTCAAGAAACGTAGTAGAGCTTTACTTAAAAAGGTATGGGCACTGTATAAAGTGAAATCCAATAAATATAGAGGATAAAAACGAAGTAATGTCCTCTTGCATATACCGTCCAACAAAGAAACTCTCAGCCTATACAATTAGGTTATGACGGCAGATTGTTAAAGAACACTATTTAAATAGTTACAATCCACATATCAGTGCTAACTCCATATGTACCGCATCGTTAATAAGATGACAATTTCAATTTGGTCATATTTCAGATCTTCACTGAACAAAAACTATACAATTTCTGGTATAGGCAGTGAAGTTCATCTTTTCTAATAATAATAATAATAATAATAATAATAATATAATAATAATAATAATAATAATAATACTCGATTGCACGTACGAAACACCTTAAGATATTATAGAGACCTTATATACTTAATATAAAGCATTCTCTTTCACGGCTTTAATTCATGGTTTTTGCGCCTCGGTCAGGAATAGCTAAATCAAGCTCTGTAAATGAGTGAGGTAATCCACCTTGGTTGCTTCATGAAAGCTTTCACCCACCTGCATTTCTAACTGAATCATGCGTCGGGTTCAGAAAATGAGCTCGATTAATTCTAATTGGCTACTAATTTTAACCCAGAATTTCTAAGAAAATTTATCTATAATAAAAGCCGAGTGGATCTTGTTTGTCCTCCCACGGGTGACAGTAGAGGAGACATGACACAGCCACCCACACCTACGAACCGGTTTGTGGGTAGGTAGGGGACATCTATCCTCCTCCTGCAAACATGTTTGTCCGCCCCGGGTGGGGCGAGGTAGGTAGGGGAACGAGTTCCTCGTTGGATGAATGGCATACGTGCTCGCCTACCCATTCGGTAGTCCCGAGTTCAATTCCCCGCTCTGCAAACAAGGAATCAAAGGAATTACTTTCTGGTGATTGGAAATTAATTTCTCAGTATAATGTGGTTCGGATCCCACAATAAGCTGTAGGTCACTTGCTGGGTAACCAATTGGTTCCTGGCCACGTAAAAATATCTAATCCTTTGGGCCAGCCCTAGGAGAGTTGTTAATCAGCTTAGTGGTCTGGTTAAAATAAGATATACTTGACTTAAGGGAGGGGATTGGGAGGGTAGGGAAGACAGCAGCGCCGGTTTCCAGCACAAGTAGCGTGCGCCGACAAACTCGTAAGGAATATTCGCCACAACTATTTCATGCTCTTTACAAACACAGAGAGTGAGCAGACACTTATATCCAGGTCATAGGAATAGAAGAGCTGTTTGATTTCAGTCTTCTCCGAAGGACTGAAAAATCCCACTGGCGTCACACTACCGATGACCACAGACGAACTCCCCAATTCCCGATGTCCCTGAAAGTGGACGCACCGGCTTATTAATTTCTTTCCTCTGAAAGTGAGAATTAGTTTCTCTCGCCTCCTTGTTTTCCTTTCGCCGTATCTGGGCTCGTAAAGGGTATTCGGTCGCCGGTTCCACTGGCACTTGGTCTTTAAAAAAAAAAATGAGGGGGTTGGAGGTGGGAAGGGGAGAGTCATTCTACCACAGCAGATTCATCGGATTTAGATTGTTGTGTCTTCAAGTGGTATTACGTTTTGCGTCAGGACGCTTTTCTGGTACAACCCCACTGGGTTGGAATGGTCTCCCTTTCTTTGCCCCGAGATTTAATAGTACAATAACAGCCACCAGAAGGCTTTGGAATAATATTTGTTTCTCCTTTCTTCTCAAGAGCGTCTGTTTCGTTCGCCATTTACATTTCCCATATGTTATATTGCAAAATATTCTATGGACAAATTACTGTGACGTCAGCACCTTTTTAATTATTTTAAGTGCTCACAACATCGCTGGCAAAATTCTGTCCCTTAAACAGAGGGAGGAAAATACAGAATATAGAATTTAGGCCAAAGGCCAGGCGCTGGGACCTATGAAGTCATTCGGCACTGAAACAGAAACTGACAGTGAGAAGGTTTGAAAGGTGTAACAACAGAGAAACCTCGCAGTTGCACTACGAATCAATTGTTAGGCAAGGGTGAAAAGATGGAAGCTGTTATTTAATTATATGGATAAAAATGACTAGCAAGTCCCCGAGTCTGGCGAGAATTATCACTCGAAAAGAAGCCAGACTCCAAAGTTGCCCATTCAGCAACCTCCCCCCCCAAAAAAAAAAAAAAATCCTGCTAAGCGTAGGCCGGTGACCCGTGGGGAAAATGATTGCTGGCGCGCCAGGCGTCCATTTGCGACCCGAGTAGTATTAGAGACGACGAAACCGTGTCCATCGCAAATCACCACACTTTCCCATAATCCGTCTTCCTGCTATTAAGGTCACACGTGGTGACGATACAAGATAATCCATTTTTTCAGGTGCTAGGTTTAGATAAATTCAGTGCATATATCGCATGGAGGTGTGTGTACCATCTGCATGGAAGCACATACATCATAATAATATATATGTACGTATATGTATTTGTGTGAGCGTGTATACATATATACATTTACATAAATACACACACAATATATAATTAATAATAAAATATAGCATATATATATATTTATTATTCATACAACATGTACATACGTACATACACACAAACTATGTATGAATGTATGTATATATATATATATATATATAATATATATATATGTGTGTGTGTGTGTGTGTATAAAACATTCATATATATACATATATATATTATATATATATATATATATATATATATATATATATATATATATATATATATATATATATATATATATATATATATATATATATATATATATGGGGATACAATCCACAATAAAGTAAAATCCCCTTGTAGTTTGAAATATACATCTCTAGTACAGGATTAAAGCTTTCGACTATCAACTGTGGTCTTGTTCACTAACAAGACCACAGTTGATGGTCAAAAGCTTTAATCCTGTACTAGAGATATATATTTTAAACTACAAGAGGATTTTTTACTTCATTGTGGATTGTATCCCCATTTACGTAGAGGTACGACATAGTAGCTGGCTTCTGCATATATATATATATATATATATATATATATATATATATATATATATATATATATATATATATATATATATATATAATATACATATATATATATATATATATATATATAGTATATATGTTATATATATGCATATAGTATATACTATATATATATATATATATATATATATATATATATATATATATATGATATATATATATAATATATATATATAATATAATGAATGTAATATACACGAAATGAGTATTGTATATTACATTTAGAACCACTCTTTTTTTGTAATTTCATGCCAAGTACAGTATTTCGATGACCGTAATGTCAACCAACCGAGCATTGTAAACTATTTGTCATTACCGACCGTCCCGGGCAACTGGATCCTGTTTGTGGAATATCAAACGTTATGCAAAATAGTGACACGTCAAGGGAAAGTCCCACACAGCCATTCAATGAACGTACCTAACCTGCCTTCCCGTCAACTAACACAAGGCGGAACAGCGGTAAAAGTATATGCATAAAAAAAAAAAGTTTCGTTTGATTCTCATGAAAAAGAGTATTTTTAATGCTGTTTTCATCAGTACATTTTTATTATTCGATATAAGCGAACATTCTTTATTGAAGAAACCTAGAAGACTTTTACCTGGCAAAATAGGCTCCCACAGAACAACAGAACAGAATGCTCATTTACTTGGAGAGAGAGAGAGAGAGAAGAGAGAGAGAGAGAGAAAGGAACGGTTCACTACCTAAAAACAAGAGAAAATGGTACGGTTCCCTTCCTAGAGAAAAAAATGGTACGGTTCCCTTCCTAAAAAAAGATAAAATGGAGAAAATGCTACGGTTCATTTCCTAAAATAAAGACAGAGAAAAAGGTACGACGAAAATACCAAAAGAATATTGCAGGCAAATCAGTAAACAAAAGCCACACGGATCAGGAAGAAACCAGCCCTACACAGCCCCGGGCTGAAGTTCGTCCTTGCATGAAACACTGACATTATAACGCGGGGGCGAAAAATTCGTCTTTTCCCCCGAATCCACCCACTCGAATTAGAGCTCGTTCAAGCCGGGCTATTTCAGAGCGCACTTCAGCATGCTCTTTCGAGATGGCGGGTAGAGATGAATTTCCTTCGCTGCTGCTGCTGCTGCCACCACAAACGCGCGGCTGGCTTGCGTCCGAACAGAAGAAATTTGCATGTAACTCCGCCGGTCTGGTCCCAGAGCTAGATTTCATCACGAGAGCCGCATCTGTCCTATGCATGACGAAATTCGGCTTTTCACGGAAAACCCCCCAATCTCTCGTATGCAAGACAGAATTCCCTGACTGGGCCAGAGCAGGTCGGGTAAAATGAGACCAAGACTCTTCAGAGGAATTGTTTATTGAATACATATCTTCTTATGAATGACTAAACATTTCCTGTGGATATTATTTAATTGCACCGATATATAATTCACCTTCTCTTTTTACCTACGATTTCTCTTTCAGCTTACAATAATTGTGTTTTGAAAGAATGAGCATACTGTGATTATCTTACTAGCTTCCCTCTTAATCATATATAGATATACACCGACGAGAGATTTGTTCGATTCCCAACAGAGGCAAAGTTATTTAAAGCATTCTATCAAAACTTATTTCGCCACTCTTGACCTAGCAAATGAGCTGGGAACTTGTTGTGGCGAGTGGCCCGTCTTCCCCTGTTCCCTCTTAGAAGGGGAAGTGCTAAAACAGGTGGCCCTCTTCCGGTTTATAGCAAGCATCTCGGGTGGCTGCTATCAACCGGCACCCTCCCCCAATACCCCAAACGCCCCCCTCAACACGCACACACAAAGGCATGTGAACACGCACGAAAAAAACTGCTTGAATTATCTGTTACGCAGAGTTATTCTTTATGTGGACATATGAAATCTCGAGACACAAAGGAGTCATTATTCTGAACTTCAGTTTACTGCATGGGAAACTTCCCCGTAAGGTGTCTTTCGGAATAATGGCTGAAAATAACTCATAAATGTCAATCAATGTCATCGTTATATATACGCAAATATGTATAAACTGGTTTTGTAAACATCGAGTACGCATACATATTCACATACGATTATTTTTCTTACAGTTACATGCTTATTAGGATACGAAAAACACCTCAAAGCAAAGACTAGATACGTTGTGCTCGAAAACAAGGACAGAAAGAGAGAGAGAGAGAGAGAGAGAGAGAGAGAGAGAGAGAGAGAGAGAGAGAGAGAGAGAGCGTACAGGGGCTATTTGATTGTAATACCGAGAAAAATTAAGATACTGTAAAACTGTCCTTCAGCAGACGTGGAGAAATGGTCTTCCTTTGCTATCAAGGTTCTAAAGTGCACTAATGTGAAAACTTTAAAAAAAGTAAAAAATGAGGCGAATTTTTCTGTACTCTAGCAACGGGACATTAAACTTTCAGCCACGGCTCGATGGAGGACTGTGTTGTTGGTCAACATGACAAATTGCAGCCCTGTGGCCTGAGTAGTTCTTAGGATCTGAGGGCGGACAGAAAAAGTGCCGAAAAACAGACAAATATCCACCTCAATAGTTTTCTTTCACAGAAAACTAAAAAACCTAGATGTTAAATATTCAATATACAGAGCAATGCTATATTTCAATATATATATATATATATATATATATATATATATATATATATATATATATATATATATATAATTATCAAACATGTCAGTCGCGGCGAAAAATAGATATTCAGGCACATAGTAATATAAATGTATTATGATTTGAACCTTGTGTCAACCAACAGGTAAAGCTTTCCAATACGCACTAATAGGCTAAAATCAGAGTGATACTATTACTAGTATTCAAAATATGTTCAAAATACAAATATGGCAGCTTGAATGTAAGGACAGTCTCGACAAACGAAAAAAATGGAATGAATATGGGAAATTCTCACCAGTAAACTAAAATAGACATTTATGCTTGCGTCAACGCTTGGAACGCTAAATTAAAGTCCTATTAAATCATGACAAACTCCCGGATCCTGCATACGTAATAACCCAAAAGCAGTAATTGTCACTATTATCACATAAAAAACCATTCTTATGCTCTGCCTATTTGCTCGCATGAGATTCATTAGCCTAAACAACATCATTAGTAAATTCTTGTTTGACATCGGCGCTTTCGTTCTGCCAGCCAGAATTAGGCTGCTGTAGTAAGCCAACTATCTCACCAATATTTTTTAAACGGAAATAAAAAAAGCCGCCAAGTCATAATAAATACATAAAATAAATTATTATAACTATATATATATTATATATAATATATATATATATTATAGAGAGAGAGAGAGAGAGAGAAGAGAGAACCGTGGGGGACGAGAGAGTGTGAGAAGAAGATGTAGGAAGGAAGGGAGGGGGGAACATGCCGGTGTCGAGTCCCTGCGGGCGAGAGAGAGGAGGCAGGGGAAGACGGAGATTGAGAAGAGAGAGACGAGAGAGAGAGAGAGAGAGAGAGAGAGAGAGGCTCAATAAATCATCAAGTTAAAATCCCGCAATAAAATAAAAATGTCCAATGTCTGGTAAAAGCTATTGAAATCAATTAACGCTTTTCCCCCCAGAAAATCCAAATTAGCTCCATAAAATTTCCAGACATCGATACATTTGCACGCTCGATATTTTCATCCCCGAAGCCCACTGATTATAACATCAAAAGGTGGATAAATTAAACAATTATGATTCACCACGCCAACCGCCTCCTACCCCCCTCACCACCTCCACCCTTCCAAAAAAAATCCAGATCATAAAGTTAACCAACGAGCCGAATGAAAAGCTTTTGCAATAAAGGAAATCTCATATATTAATCTAATGGTCCGTAAAGATTAGCCACAAACAAAGGTCGAATTAATTCAAGCGGCTTACGTCGGTGAACAAAAGAAAAAAATAGCCTTCGCGTGCTATCATCGAACAACAGCTGTTTACAAACACGGATGGGAAATTGCATTTAAATCAGACTCAATTCGTAAACATATACAAAATAAAAAAATAAAAAAGGATCACAAACCCGGAGTAACAATGATGCCATTATAAAGCAAGAAAAAAAATATATAAAGACAATTAGTCGTTGGCTCGGATGACGACACCTTTCCTAAACAGACTATAATTTTGACACTACGTTGCGTAACTGGTCGAATCGCTATAGTCAGGTATTGCATCAACGGCCATATACTTGAGCCGTTATTTCCAAGAGAAACAGTCAAAAGAAATACTAAAACAAGCTTCGTACAGCCTATTAGCACAAAAGCACCAGTTTACAAAAACTAGTTGTGTGTGCCGTGTGAAACAAAACTTCAATCCATGTAAAATTCTGAACAATTTTTAGTTTTTTGAATCTTTCCAATTTAATTTCTGATCTAACTTGACGGTTGGATATATGACATGGAATTAGAGTACAAGACTTACGCTTGATGCCAAGCGCTGAGATATAAGATGTCATTTCGCGCTGAAAGGAAAACAGAAATTACAGGAGATTTGACAGGTGTAACAGGGTGGAAACCTCGCGGTTGCACTATGAAACAATTATTAAGAGAAGGTGGGAAGTCAGATGGAGGAAAGAGGATGTGAACGGACGTATAGTAAAAGGAATGAAAGGGGTTGCAGCGTGCACCGCGTGAGGTGCACTGATGGCGCCCCCCTACTACGGGGGAGAGAGAGAGAGAGAGAGAGAGAGAGAGAGAGAGAGAGAGAGAATGACACTGAATGCCACAGGACCTAGAAATCTAGACTGTACTACTGTGTCTTCCGTCCTTTCCTTTCAAAACCTCACAGACTATAGTACGCAGTAGCAGTACCCAATATGCCAATCTACTGATTCCTGACTCGATAATAATAATTAGCAAAGAAATTATCGAGAGCCTGCTGCTTTCATACGATTGCATGCATATTTCCCAATTGCGCTCAGTTATCAATTATTTATTTTCAAAAATGCATTCGATTTATGATGGATCCCTGTTTGATTTATTTCATTGCGCCCGATAAAGTGACCTTTCATCGCTAATTTGCGGCAGAGTCAGTTCCGAGAACTCTAGCATCATAGTCAATTATAAGACTTGCATGCATTTCGTGTGTGTGTGTGTAAAGTATGCATATAAAAGTGTTTCAATAACATTATTCAATACATTATGCATACATATACCTATATACATGCATGCATACTTACATACATACATGTTGATTGATGCAATATAATAGATGCTGTGCTTTAGCTTACATGCAAACCCATAACCTCCTTGTGCAAGCACAAAACACAAGAACACACATTTTATATATATATATATATATATATATATATATAATATATAGATATATATAATATATATATATATATATATATATATATATATATACTTACATACATACTATATACATATTGCACAAAACCATTGCAAACCTATGTCCTCTCACACTGGGCACATTGCAAATGCACACAACACATACACCTGCATCGCGTTCCAGAGAGAGAGAGAGAGAGAGAGAGAGAGAGAGAGAGAGAGAGAGAGAGAGAGAGAGAGGTTTTCCAAATGAAACACATTCAGCGCCAACTTCATCCGGCCCAAGGCACAAAATCACGAGTTTCAGCCGCGCAACCGACGCGCGACTTCCCCCCATCAGTTAGGGTTTAATGCTACCTACACCTTCGGCCTCAAAGTGTAATAGTAACTTTTCCCTCTCGATGGAAATATGGAGGGAGGGAAACGCCTACAGGGAGATGTCTACTTAACCTCTTGACGCAGCTTCTAAATGTGGCTCCTGATCTGTTTTGTACAATAGAATACAGAATTGAGGCCAAAGGATGATGCACTGAGACGACCTATGAGGTCATACAGCGCTGAAACGGGACTTGACAGCAATGGGTCTGAAAGGTGTAACAGGATGAAAACTTCAGGGTTGCACTATGAAACAATTATCAGGAGAGGGTGGAAAGTAAGATGGAAGAAAACGAATACCAACGGAGGTACGGTAAAAGGAATGAAAGGAGTTGCAGCTAGAGGCAGAAGGGACGCTGCAAAGAATCTTAAGTAGTGCTTACAGTGCACCGCATGAGGTGCGCTGATGGCAATGACCACCCGCCCACTACGTGTGATTGTTATTATACGAAGGTCGAGCGGAATTAAAATTTCCATGCAACCATCATGTAAAGTAACGAAACTTGGTCCAGCCCCCCCCCACCCCCCCCCCCGTGATCCATCGTCAATCGTGGTTCGAAAGCAATCCACCTAAAACTGTTAGGGCCACTGCTTAAGTTAACCAGATCCTGCAAAGACTATGATAGCAGTATGAGCCAAACGTTACAGTAGTACCTATTTTCGTCGCCTATACTTTCCTGGTCGATATTTTAAAACAAATAATAAATTCCTCGCGTATCAATTTCACACTATAGTAGATTCACATCAACCGTGCATTTGATGTCTAGGCCAGTCCCTTACGACGCTCCTGATAGGCTGTTGATAAGCCAATCACAGGGCTGGAAACTCAGTCTCTCTCGAGAGTTCACATGGTAGGATGCATATTCCACCTCTCCTGAGGGATACTTTTGACAGACGTATTCCTCAGGAGAGGCGGAACATACATCCTGCCTATGTGAACTGTCGAGAGAGACTGAGAGTTTCCAGCCCCGTGATTGGCTTATCAACAGCCAATCAGGAGCGTCGTAAGGGACTGGCCTAGGCATCAGATGCAAGGTTGATGTGAATCTACTATAGTGTGAAATTGATACGTGAGGAATTATTATTTGTTTTAAAATATCGACCAGGAAAGTAGCCGACGAAAATTGGTACTACTGAAACTTTTGGCTCATACCGCTATCATAGTCTTTGCAGGATCTGGTTAACTTAAGCAGTGGCTCCTAACAGTTTTAGGTAGATTGCTTTAGAACCACGATCGACGATGGATCACAGGGGGGCTGGGTGGGAAGGACCAAGTTTCGTTACTTTAAGTCCGCTCGACCTTCATATAATACCAATCACTCGTAGGGAGCAGGTGGTCATTGCCATCAGCGCACCTCATGCGGTGCACAGCAAGAAATGAAATATGTAAAACAAAGTCCAGCTCCCGTGGTGCGTAGATATATAACCTCCTGATTGGGCTTATGTTTAAATCAATACGAAAAAATTCTTACTTACAAAATCTCACCAGCCGTATATCCATTCAACGTGACACCTAAACTCAAGAGGCATTTCATCATACGCTTTGAAAGAATGAGAGAGAGAAACTAAGAATTTAAAAGCCAATATAACATTTAAAAAACTATGATTTGAAAGACGACATTACAGAAAAAAGTAAAAAATGCTTCGGCGCAATCGAGTTCACTGTACAGTGTATAATGCTGTATGAAACTCTCAGTCACGGCCCATGAAACTATCGGTCGCGGCTCATGAAACTTTCAGCCACAGCCATGTGGTGTCCTGTGTTGCTGACACCTATAGCGGTGCCAGACGCAAGATCGTGGATAAATTTAACCTTAAATGAAATCAAAACTACTGAGGCAAGAGGGCTGGAATTTCGTATGTCTGATGATTGGAGGGTGGATGATCAAAATACCAATTTGCAGCCCTCTAGCCTCAGTGGTTTTTAAGATCTGAGGGCGGACAGATAAAGAGCCATCTCAAACGTTTTCTTTTACAGAAAACTATTAAAACGAACAATTTGGAAAGAAAAATACTATAACTATTATATATATATGTACATATGTGTATGTATGTATTATATATAATAATATATAGGATATATATATATATATTATCAATATAGATATAAACTTAAGTTATTCTACCTACAATATAGCAAAGAGAGACTATGAACATTCAGAGCCACATATCAGTGAAGGAATAAAATGAAAATGTTCACATGGCTAAGTGCCTGCATAGTCACGTCCGCGCTAATCCCGATAAAATCAAATACTTAGACTCGAGTTTCACAAGTGGAAAGTGAAAACTCTATTTTGCTTTGGTATTTGAAAAAGACTCGCGGTGCGAGCTACTGATCAGTCGCCCCTCCCAAAAACAAAAAGAGGAATTAGAACATGTAAATATGGTTGGGGAACGCTGTCAAAGTGTTCCCCTTCGCCGAGGCAAATATCATGGCAAGCTCTCTACCATTTTTGATGCATTGATTATAATCAAGGGAAAGAATGAGGACAGGAAAGGACACGCCTCTTGAAACGATGGGATTTCAAAGGACGGGACAAGAGACACACTAGAGAACTATTAAGACAAGTTACAATGTCTAAAATTGCTGTAAGAAATATTAACCAGTCACTGAAGAACCATTTGAATTGGACCGTGTCACTCTTCATGCCAATATATGTACACAAACACACACACACATATAAACATATATAGGTGTGTGTGTGTGTGTGTGTGTGTGTGTGTGTAAAGGTATTAAGAAGAACGTGGTTTAATTCAAATGGTTCTACAAGTTTTTTTCATACAATTATTTGAAAAATTGTATATATGAATATACATGTATATTATATATATATGATAATATATACATATATATATAATATATATTATAATATACACACACACACACACACACTACATACACATATATATAATAAAATATAATACATATATATAAAGAGTGAGCGAGAGAGAGAGAGAGAGAGAGAGAGTGATTCTGAGTTTGATTTCTGGACGAGGAGACATAATATTGTTGAGCACCTTGGTCAGGAGTGGTGGCCTGCTACCAGGGATGGTGGCAACTTTGCACTGATCACTGGCTGAGAGTGAAAAAAAGTGTTGGCGAATCACATGAGAACAAACGAGGAGTAATACCTGCGGGTATTCTTTTACCGAACTCAATGGCAGCCTTAGCGGTAAGAAGCAACCCCGCCCTACCTGGGAAAAAGCAGTCAAGGACGATGTAATATGTGTGTATGTATAATATATAATATATATATATCATTATATATATATAAATATTGTATGTATGTATGGTATGGTAATGTACTAGGTATGTGTATCCACACACATATATACTGAATATATTATCTTCTGGTTTTATGTCATTCCGTTCAGTGTAATTCTAGAAAATGGCCCTTGCATTGCCAGTGATATTGCAGACGTATTCCCAGAGCAGAGTTGAGAGACCAATATAGACGGATGGTTTTCTCTCTCTCTCTCTCTCTCTCTCTCTCTCTCTCTCTCTCTCTCTAATATACTAACTTTAACACATATTATCAGATATAATATCTATATATATATATATATATATATATATATATACACATATATATATATATATATATATATATATATATATATATAGAGAGAGAGAGAGAGAGGAGAGAGAGAAGAGAGAAGACGAAGATGGAGAGAGCGAGAGAGGAGAGAGAGAACCATATCTCATTGTTTACCAGCACCGGCTCACCAGCAATAGCCGTATCGTGAATAATCCAGTGGTGGCCCTCTTCCTAAGCAGTGAATTACGTAGTACCTTTGTAGTTAAGTGACTGTCCAGGGTTGCAGCATAGGTGCAAATAGGCGTGGATCTACAAACCTCAATCGTATAGATAACCCAGAGCCAAAAAGTCATCCCCTCCTAAGGCCAAAGGTAGTTAGGAAATAGAACCCACACATAAGTAGGTACACACACACACACACACACACACACATATATATTATATATATATATATATATATATATATATATATACTATATATATATATATATAAAGCTCAAGTGCATGTATATTAACGATGACCATTCCCTCTCATGGAGGTGGCTCCAGAACTTCATAAAATACCTAAGAATTACGTGCATTCAGCCATTTAGCGATGTAACGCCACCCGTGTAATAATAACCGTATATAAAAATATACTTGTAAAATGGACCAACAGTTAATCATTCTAAATACAAGACTGAAATGTGATTGTGACAAAGTGAACATCTGGTAGCACAGCTGCTGCTGCCGGGTTAGATTGCCGCAAAAATGTCGTAATTGGGATGCAGGCCAAATATTTTTAATATTTCTTTATAGACTTTATATTGCAACAGATCACAAATACCGTCAGTCATATTTGAGATTTCTGTTTTCGCTCTGTTGCTGCTAACAACCCTGCCAGAATTCTGCTGGTCAGCAGATAATCAAGGTAGCATTCGAATGCCGAGGAAACAGGAACTGGTGAGCCAGTGTCTTTCTCTAGACCAGACTCGGTCAATAAGAGACAAGGATAGCCCTCAGGAATCGGCAGATCTGGCGACACACGAAGTAACAGACGACGTCGTGGTCTACCTAGTGCACAGATCTCTCAAAAGCTGTTCGTTAACACCTAATACCTGATGTCAATTGTGACCGCAAAAGTTCAAGTTAAAACACCTGGGCTACTGTTCGTTGAAAGAACAAACCGTAGTTCTGCATAATATGAAGTCAATTGTGACCCGCAAAAACTCAAGTTAAAACACTTAGGTTGACCGTTCGTGGAAAGAACAGCAGAGCTGCTTTTGACTACGTTGTTCCCGTAATCAAGCTGTGATAAATGTCACCCAATTTGCTGCATTCTATTCACACTTTCGCAATGCATCAGACGACATGGCATGAATAAAATGCAAATACCAAGTTGCTAGCTTCGAGCTTTTTGACAACGGATTAATCTAATAAAATACAGCTTTAGCTTTAAAAGTTAAAAAATACATTCGTGTTTACTATGCAACAGGAGCTCAGTCATCTCTTCCCAATTGACCAAGAAGAAGAAGAAGAAAAAGACTGCAGTATTCAAGCGGCGTTTGTGCGCCTTTCTGTAAATGCTTAGAATGTAGTTTTGAAAGCAAAGTAATTTTACCACACGTCTGATGTTACGTTAAAAAGACATTTTTTACAGGCGCTATTCCCTGGTTTCTAAAAACATAGTCATGTTTGTCAAATCTGTATGCTTTTATATTGGGATGTTTGTTCAAAGACAAGATTATGTTTCGTGCGTGAGTGCTGGTGGGACGTCATTTTGGAACGAGCCAAGATTTTATAAGACATGATGAACAAGATTTGTCTTTCCATAACATAACCGCCGTAAATCCAGAATCGACAAATTCATGAGTTCTTGGGATGTCAGGCAGAACACCAAGTATGTTCCTTTACTTGACATCATGATCAAAATTAGTTTTTAAGACGACATTACCATCTCCCGTCCGAAAATGACAAATATATGCGAGGCCTTCCGACTCAATGTCCAGTAAAAGGACATTGAGTCGAAAGGCCTCGAAGTACTCCGTTTCACTTTCCTTCGTGGCCTTTATAATATATATAATATATAATATTATTATATAAGATATATATATTACATATATAATATAGATATCCCATAATACATACATACATACATACATATATATAGATATATATATACATATATATATATATATATATATATATATATATAAACATGTGTGTGTGTGAGGAACTTTGGAGCCAGTATTCATAACAAGTAATTTATACAATTAGTGCACATCTAACCACTGCAACTGTTTCAACTTCAAAACATGTCGACCACTGACCTCTCCTCTCTCTCTCTCTCTCTCTCTCTCTCTCTCTCTCTCTCTCTCTCCATGATAATTAAAAATGATGAATATCAGTGGGATGGATGGTATCAGCCCTGGAATCTCATTTTCCTTCACCTTAACTTCCAGTGCCTTTTTATTTTCCTTCTCTCCACATTCTCCAGTGTCATGTGATGAGTCTCTCTCTCT
>NC_061104.1:42850659-42875659 GCF_015104395.2 Macrobrachium nipponense
CAATCTATGAGGTCATTCAGCGCTGAAACGGAAATTGACAATAAATGGTCTGAAAGGGGTAAGAGGAGGAAAACCTTGCAGTTACACTATTGAACATTGTTAGAAGGTGGAAAGCAAGACGAAAGAGAAAACGAAAGGAGGTAGAGTAAAAGGAATGAAAGGGGTTGCAGCTAGGGCCGAAGGAACGTCGCAAAGGCCCTTAAGTAATGCGTACAGTGCACCGCGTGAGGTGCACTGACGGCACTACCACCCCCCCTACGGGGAAGGTGTAATATACTATCATGCTTCTCCAAACTCACACTACCACAGGCAACCGTCCCCCGGCGTCCCCAACCCCTCCACCATTCGAGGTCGTCTGTCCCACAGAACCCAAAACTTATCAGACGAGATGATGTCCACGATCCCTAATATCCTTCCAAACCTTTGTCGCGTCCCTTGATGTCCGATATGATGTCCGTCATCATCCCGGCGATTACCTAAGTGACACCAAAGGGAGGAGAGAGAGAGACCTTCTTCATGATAAATAACGGGTCTCTGAAGAAAGAAAGAAAAAAAGAAAAAAAAGGTATTGCCCGATTCCCTTGACTGGAACGATTCCAATGGGGAAGGGGGACGATCCTTTCCTATCACATACTCCCTTTTTATTAGTATTATTATTATCTTTCCTTTTTTAGTTTCCTGTAAAAGAAAACTATTATAGAGATGGCTATTTGTCTGCCCCGTCTGCACTTTTTCTGTCCGCCCTCAGATCTTAAAAACTACCGAGGCTGGAGGGCTGCAAATTGGTATGTTGATCATCCACCCTCCGGTCATCGAACATAACCAATTGCAGCCCTCTAGCTTTAGCAGTTTTGATTTCAATTAAGGTTAAACTTGGCTATGATCCTGCGTCTGGCAACGCAAAAACACAAACCACCACGGTCGGCTGAGAGTATCATACAGCATTATGCGCTGTTCAGAAAACTCCCTTGCGGAACGAAGAAACTTCCGCGCATTTTTTACACGTTTTTTCTTCTGTACAATCGTTCATTTCCACCAGACCTCGGGAGAGACCGGAAATAATGGCTTTCCTTTTCATACCCACTCGGCAATTTCCCCCCCGTTCCGTTTTTCCTGATTACTCCATGGATGGGATGGTTGCAAAGAGCGAGCCGAGGCTCATGGCAACCGGAGAGTCAATTTTGTCCACTCCACTGAATCAGATATATCTTTTAGATTTAGAAATACACTACTTGCTTTCTTTTGGTCCTAGCATTAAATAACACTTTGTAAAGAAAAAGGTAAGTTACCATTTTTATGCTCTCTAAATTAATATTTACCGGAAATTGCAGAGGCATCGAGTAATAAGTTGAAGGATCAAGTATACTGTTACTTATCCAAAGCGGACTACTTGTAAAATTAGTAGCAGACAGCGGGACACATGCGGATGCGTTTGCAATAGACAATATTTGTGAATGACTATATGGAATACATATTAATCCACAGCTCCATTCAATTTAATATCTACAGTTTTATCTGGTTAAACTTCTTGTACAAATTTCTGGTGATTTTCAGTTTTAGTACGTGAAGTTTAACCGGATAAAAGTATAGATATTATATTGCATGGAGCCTATAATTTTTCAAGTGGTCCACTTTGGATGGGTAACAGTATACATGACTCTTCAACTTATTACTTGATGCTTCTGCAATTTCTGGTAAATATTAGCTTAGAGAACGTCAAGATTAGATTTTTAAGACACTAAGAAAGCCTAAACGTATCATATGTGAACAAAATTTTCTACAGGTTTTACCGAGCGAAGCTCATAAATACCTATAAGTCACACAAACGAAACAGATACCACACCAAGACTAAACTATTCATAATCACGAAATTAAAAATATTCATATGTATGTAAATCTATACATATAAAATATACTGTGTGTATACACAACATTGTATAAATTATATGTTTATATATATATTATATATATATATATATATATATATATATATATATATATATATATACTCTATATATATATATAATATATATATATATATATATATATATATATAAAACCACTGCGCCTATAATACCTTAGTGGGTTTTAATCAAGTGATGGTCTATGTCTCTAAGCCATAATTGCCAGGGATGGAATAAAAACAATCATGTCTAAAAACTAAACATCACGAAAGGCTGCTCACCTCTAAAAAGGATAACAGCATCCCAAAAAATGGTAGGAAAAAGATCTGAAACTTGTGGCATCAAAGCCAACAAATAATTACGAATTTTACGGACAAGATTACAACACTGCATTTAAGTATTGTGATAAATGGGCGCATGCTGTCAGTGGTTTCCACTCAGCATCGTTAAATGTCCAGAGGAATCGTGTACGCAATGTAATTTATGTAAAGCGGGTTACTTGTAGAATAAGCTATGTGTGAGTTGACAATATTTCTAGGGATGGCCGTTGCTCTCGTTAAAATGTGGACTACTGAAGATACAGGATGTAGTTATAGCTGAAACTGGCCCCGGCCCCACACCACCTCCTCTCTCTCTCTCTCTCTCTCTCTCTCTCTCTCTCTCTCTCGTCTCCTCTCTCTCTCTCTCTCTCTCTCTCTCTCTTCTCCCTCTTATACAATAAAACATCTGATATTTAATTAAGAACATTACTCCACCCAACTACTTCTTTACAACTTTTTCTTTTTTTTAAAGGACCGCCTTCCTAAATCGGACATCCATTGACCTGATCCAACATTCTTTTTGAGCTTATATTTTTCTAGTTTATTTTTCTTAGATTTTTCTCCCTTGTTTTTCCTAGACCGTCGCATCCAAAAGGATTCAAATCTAAATCCTCTCCCCGGTGCCTTCTGCACAAAACTATATTTTCTTATTTCAACTGAATGAAAGCAAAATTGAAAAGTCTATTTTCGGGTTCAAAAAAGTCATTTACAATGAAAAAGGGTCTTCATTTCATGCCTCACAATTCTTGGGAAAATTTAATCTCTGGTTTTCATAGTTTTGTGACTCTCTCTCTCTCTCTCTCTCTCTCTCTCTCTCTCTCTCTCTCTCTCTCTCTCTCTCTCTCTGTGTGTGTGTGTGTGTGTGTGTGTGTGTGTGTGAATACATCTTGTGTTTCTTCATGTTTCATTCCTATCTAGACGACAGACGTCATCTCCCCCGTTCCATCTGCTTTAAAATCTCTCTCTCTCTCTCTCTCTCTCTCTCTCTCTCTCTCTCTCTCCGTTCGTTATTGCGGTTCCCTCGTCGCACCTGCTTCATCATCTACGTATTCTGTTTCTTCAGTTAAAAAAAAAAAAAAAGAGGAGGAAACGTTCTCCATTCCTTAATTAATTCTCGTTCCGAATATCCCTAAATACCTGCTATTCCAGAGAATATAAGGTTTCCTGTTAATGGGGGTCATTATTTCGCCTCCTCTGTGCATTCATCCCCTTCAGCAACGACCCCCTGGACAAGCAGAGCCGATTGTCACTGCATATACTTCCGCGGCATCTTATTCTGGGGCTGTGTTTTCCAGGTGTGATTTCTCTCATTATTATTATTTTGTTCGTGTTAATGATGCGCTCTATTTAAGGACATCATTAGCTGTTGCCCACTAGTGCTCATGGTATCCAGCTCAACATTTTTCTCCTCCTCACAGAATATACAATTCAGGCAAAGGTCAGGCGCTGGGACCTATGATATCATTCAGCGCTGAAAGGAAAATTGAGAGTAACAGGTGTGAAAGATGTAACAGGAGGAAAACCTCAAAGCTGTTGCACTATGCAACAACTGTTAGGAGAGGGTGGAAAGTAAGATGGAAGAAAGAATATGAAAGGAGGTAAAGTTAAGTATACCTTAGTTTAACCAGACCACTGAGCTGGTTAACAGCTCTCCTAGGTTCTGGCCCGAAGGACTAGATATTTTTACGTGGCTAGCAACCAATTGGTTACATAGCAACGGGACCTACAGCTTACTGTGGGATACGAACCACATTACATCGAGGAATGATCTACTAATCACCAGAAATAAATTCCTCTGATTCCATGTTGGCAGAGCGGAAAATCGAACTCGCGGCTACCGATTCGGTAGGCGAGAACATAACCCACTCGTCCAACGAGGAACCATGGAAGGAGGTACAGTAAAGGGAATGAAAGGGGTTGCAGCTAGGGGACGAAAGGACGCTGCAAAGAACCTTAAGTATTGCCTACAGTGCCTCCTACTTACAAACTGACAATTACTTAATAAAGTCTAAATGGCCCAGACTTGCTTTAATTACCTCACAAGTAGCTGATAACACTAAAAATCATACTCCAATTGGGAATTTTATAGGAGGATCCTTTCCACTATTTGTGGCCCCTGTGCCACTCGAAGTCTCGTGCTTACTTGTGCCACGCCCAATGGTGACCTTACTGCCAATTGTCTCAAACCTTAGGCTCAATGGCAGCCTTTGCGCCCATGATTCTTCATTCAATTGCTTCAGGTTGCACTCCAAAGCACATTTTCCCTCCTCTCTTAATCTTACCTTAGTTTCATTTACTTATTTCAGTGGTCAGTTACATCTTTGTGAAAATCTATTGATGACGTCAGTTTTATCTACATCCCTAATTCATTTCATCACGACACTTTGTTGGACAAGTTCATGGTCTTTTAGCTGTGTCATTATCAATGTATGTTTGTAATTATATTTTTGTTTTAACATAAAGCAGTTTCCTAACTGGTTGTGGCTCCAGAAAAAAAAAAACTATCACACATTCATATTTTACTGCTAAATGTAAATGGTATGTACTAAATGTAATGTTATGTATGTTGTATGTATGATGTTATGTATGTATGTAGTATATCTATATATATATATACATATATATTATATATATGTGTGTGTGTGTGTGTGTGCGCGCGCGTGTATTCATCACATACATCCTTCTTTGTGTTAAAATGCCATACAACATCACTGTGTTTTCGAATGCACACACAGTATTCATTTCAACTTTGTATACTTGAGAGAGGAAGAAAAAAATTTAAAAAAGGCTCGACCTACTTCATTATCAACAGAGGCTAGGCAACGAGAAGAGTACTTCTGGATATACCTGACGCCCAACTTTAGAGCAAGTGTCCTGTCCTCCCAAAACTACAGCCTAGGGTAGAAGTTTATCTTTTGATCTCCTGATACTTGAGGAAAGCTTAAGTTTGGAGGTCCTCGTACCGTGAAACTATCCCGTCATGTAAAGGGATGACATTTCTTGGGCTGAATCTTCATAACAATGTTTCATAATCTTTATAACATCTTCCATGGGAGAGCTTTTAGGCTGCGTTTTCACCGAGCGAATGTAATCGATTCAATTCATGAAGAATCAACACGATTCATGATTCGTCTTGATTCGCCTCACTAATTTCAATGTAACCGTTGACACCAAGCGAATCGAGTCAATTAAAATCACGCCGGCTGGCTTAGTGTAAACGGCCACATTGAAATTAATTAGTGAGGCGAATCGAGACGAATCATGAATCATGTGGATTCTTCATGAAATGAATCGATTCGGTCCGCTTCGTGTACACGCAGCCTTAAACCACCATTTAAAATAATCTGATTATGTTTCTCGCACCCAAATTACCAAGCAGATAATTGTCTGAAAGTTATAACCTAACCTCACTAACTCAACCTAGGGGCATGGCCAAAAAAACCGGGGCTGGTGCAATACCAGTAAGTAGTACACATCTCTGGAATTAGCGACCGGGTACGGTAACTGACTAGCACCCAACGGAACGGTTTGATGAATGCCTAAAGAACAGAGAACCTACTGGGGGTCACAACTTCGTAAGAAAAAATATGCATGGAGAGTATGTGATTTTATATATATATATATATATATATATATATATATATATATATATATATATATTTATATATATATAGTGCGTGTGTATATACACAACTATAGATATGGATATGTATCTGTATTATATATATACATATATATATATATATATATATATTATATATATATATATATATATATATATATATATATATATATGCACACTACACATACATATCATACATACATACATACACGCACACACATACCTATATTTTATATATGTAATGTGTGTGCAATGCAAAGGACCCCTACGAAATTGTACGATACGTCTTTCCTACGCTTTTAATGCCTCGAATTTCCACCATCCAGCCTCGCAGTTCTCGTCCCTGTAGATCTGGGGTCCTGGGTATTCCCATCCTCTGCTGGCCAAAGGAGCCTCGCTGACACTATTACTGCTATTCTCCCAAGGGGTGGCGCGAAGGACATGGCATGGCAATCCCAATATCCCCTTCATCTACATAAGGAACTTCCGCACTTCCCCTTTCCCTTCGGATACCGTTTCTTCTCAAAACTTCACTCTGGAATCGACAATGTGGTGAAATAGGTCCACTGCCGCGCCATAATTCATGTCCTATAATACACGCAGATCGTACTACAGTAGATGCATATATATAATCTTGCTTTCTTGTGAAGTTCCAGTCTGTTTGGTTTCCCAGTCTAATTCAATATCTACTTCAGTCTCTCCTTTGTTTGAATTGCCTTTTGTTTTCTTACTATATCCGAACTCAAGAGAAATTTTATTTGTTATCACTGTTCCTGTTATCTCAAAGACTCAACTTCTTTAATCCCTTCTCCGCCTTGTGTTATTTCATCCCTTGTGTACACTTTCCTCACCAATTCTCCCTTTTTCAGATTTATGATCCATTTCTCTACATATGTGATGCATTCTATTAAGCACGCTACGCTTATATTTTGTCATGTTCTGCTGATTAATTCAGCATCATTTACGTAGTTGATGCTACACTAAACCCTTTTCTCATTTCCAACCTATTTCCATTATGGAATACATGAGAAGGGCAAACAGCGAAGGTGGCTACAATTCCCTGTGGAACTCCGTGACTTGTTTTAAAATCACTCGACAAGACCCCATCGACATTATTAACAGTTCTACAAGAAAGAAAATAACTACCTAGTGACTGGCTTCCTCGGTCACTGAAAGTTTTTGCGGTAGCACTTATTTACGTAGATACTGGGCGTTAACTGGACAGAACTAGTTAATACGAAGGAAGGAAAAACCACCACGCAACATCACGTCAACATACACAGGATGTCATTAACCTAACGCGCCGTTCGTTCTGGTGTTATATAGTGATGTCCTGTCATTGTTTTCCGCTCCATTCCTTTCTTTACCTCAAGAATATTGGTCTGTCACTTGTTTAGATTTTTAATTCAAACAAGTAATTCCTCTCTTCGTGACAAAATTAATTAAAATCAATATTGTCATAAGCTTCGAAAATCAAGAGCTTTAATAAATTTATACGGACGGAATGAGCTGTAACTCCACCATACATTTTATGACAAAACGTTTTTGTAAAATACCAACACGTATAACAAAATCATTCTTAAATGACCATGGGTGCCGTCTACTCAAAAAATATCTCCCAAGACCATAACTGAACATAATCGAACAGAAGTGAAATAAGTTCCAAATTAAACAGCAGATAATTATTAACTTAAACATCTTTTCTAAAATAACAAAACAGACGTGAGGTATTTGTGATGCTGGTGGAGGTCGAATAGTTCCCAATTAATTTTGACCCTCGCCCCAAATTATTTGAGAATCATGCTAGGTGATAAGCCCCATTAACCCCACAACATTTCGTTATTAGTGACACGCAAGGAAGTAATAAATGCGGCCTTATTGGATCGAAATTTCCTTCATATAACGATAACGACATGAACAGTAATTACAATCACTCTCTGGCGTCAGAAATCAATGTTACCAGGATCAGGAGTGCAATGACTTGACGAGACAAAAACAATAATTGGATCGTAAGAAAAAAGTACATATAGATAATGCTTAGCCATCAGAGAAATGACACTTTCAGTGTCATCTGGCATTTTCTAGTGACAGTACTTTCAGGTCTTTGTACTGATGTGATTTGATTACTTGATGTGTATGTGCGTGTGTGTCTACGATTATTTTTTCTCCATTCATCAAATTCTACAAATTAAAATTGTCAAATTTCTCTAGTGGCGTAATTGACGAGAGCGGAATCGCATGTCATGGGTGATAAACAGAATAACCAGAAAACACAAGTTAAAATCTTGCCAAAATTACATGCATAAATTGCAACGAACTTCACCTCTACATGCATAAGCACATATAAGTATAGGCATTAAAGATTTACTGAAATATGAGTGGTATTTCCACTTTTGTGGACTCCTTACAAACATAAATTAAGGTCATTCTTTAATCAACAATTTTAGGTTACTTGTGATTTTATGCGTACAACTTGCCGAATGCATCTCTAAAACATGCATGTATTCAGTGAATGTTTCATCTTTAAAAAAATGCAATTTCGTAGTCTAATCAGAGCATTTCCGGTGTCGATGACCATAGTCGAGGAACATCAATTCACAATAAGCAGTAGATCGTATAAAGATACAATACACATTACAGAAACACCCTTCAACCTCCCTTGCTACTCCTACTCACAAAGCGCCTTCACCTGAAATATTTCCCAAACACAAATGCTCTCCATAACAAACCTTTCTTTCCTCCGCGGTGCCTTTGATTTCCCTTTACCGCATGGACCGGAAAAGAGAAAGAGAGAGAGAAAAATAAAGAAGGAAAAAAAAAGCCAGCCCTTCAAAGATTTCCCGATTCCCTCCACGACGAGAACGAATTCTGTTTGATGCAGCGGATTACATTAACTTCAGAAACTCAATGGGAGGAAAAATGGAGAGGGAGGGGGTAGATGCAGAGAGCAGGAAGATGGACGGAGGGAGGGAGGGGGAGTGGGTTCTTATGTAGTAGTACACAATACATTAAAGAGGAGAAGAATAACGCCCTTATACACTAAGCCCCTGACAGGCCATTTAACTAATATGTTAAATCTTCGGGAAAACAATTCAGTACTGGAAATGGAAGACTGTTGTTACATGGGCTTACTTTCCCGGATGGCAAGCTTTTTTTTATTTTTTTAATAGCGCAACGATCACTTCTTTTGGACTGTAACTTTCTACAACATTATCCACTACATACACCTACACAGAAGGCTCATCAGGAGCTTGTCGAAACCACCATACACACTGCAATTCAACAGTGCCTCGCAAGTGCCTTGGCGCTTCCTGGCTTTTCATTCCAGTGCCTCTTTTACTAAGTATGTCTCTCGCTTTTTATATCTTCTCTCCTCCTTCCTCTCTTTCCTTAGTTTCATGATGGATGTGACGCGCGTTAATATCATTATTAGTCAGAAGATGAAACCTATTCATATGGAACAATCCCACCTCAGGGGCCATTGACTTGAAATTCAGGCTTCCAAAGAATATGGCGCTCGTTACGAAGAAGTAAGACGAGGTAAAGGGAAATACAGAAAGAAGGGACACGGCTTATTTAAAAATAATAAATTAACAGATAAAAATGTATTAAAATGCAAGGAGAATAGTATTAGGATAGTAATGTAATGCACCTTCGCTTGACCTTCTGAAGTTCCAATTGCGAGAACTCTGGAAAAGGAGATTATACTAAGCTGCAAGGTGGTACGATAACATAATGAATCGCTACTGATGTTCACATGATGCGCAACAGTGAGTAGAAACCACAGAAATTATAGAAACTTTTCACAAGAGGAGAAAGCCGAGAATCAATGTGGGAAAGGTATGATTAGGAGTTAATGGAAACCAACAAGATGGAGCGATGAAGGTTAATAAAAGATAATGACAAAATGTTCAGCCAGCTCCCATTTACAGCAGTGAAGTGTCGATACTAGCGGAAAAAAGAAGAAGAAGAAGACTGAAATTGTTGTGATTAACTGTTTGTATAGTATAAACGATGTAAGAATAACTGAGAGCATGATAAATATGGAAAATAAAAAGGAAGAGATAAATGGGTTAGCGTAGTTCAAAGGATGAATCAGATGCTTTCAGAATGCTTGGATTCGAGAAAAGAATATAGGAGTATTGTGTAGAATTAGGGGAAGGAGTGAAAGTCCAAGAAAATGCTGGATAATTGCAGTGATAGAGGTGCTAAAAAGAAAGTTCTTTGATATCAAGAGTATAAAGTACCATTTTTGGTGTCTAATCACAACTATAACTGCAAAATAGGAATATATTGTAATTTGGGTGAAATATAAAAATGTTGCAATCGTTGCAAATTCCTTTTACTTGCTATTAAACGTAACTAAATAAAAGAACAATATCACAAACAAATTCAACTACGCAGAAGTGTGCGCATTACATAGGTAGATGGCGCAGTGTCTCTAGGGGGTTTGAAAAACAATTTGTATGTTTGGTGTGCATGTGGCTACCCTCAGGGAAGTTTTCTGAACAAGTGGTACATGATTCAGCAGATCCGTATGAACCTGTCAGCAACCACTGTTCATTTTTGTTTGGTCCCAACCTTTGTTAGTGTAAAAGACCTAAATGGGAAATAGATTTCCACTAATTCTCCAGGTTAAAACACCTAGCTTAAAACTCCTTCATGATATAAAATTAGCTCTGTAGGCTTATTCTAAAGTCTTGAAGGATTATTAACACCTTACAAAATTGCTATCGCTCCTGTTAGGAACTACATCACAAACCCATATGGAGTGGAGTAGAGATTAGGCCAAAGGCCAAACACTGGGACCTACGAGGTCATTCGGGGCTCAAAAGACATTGAGAGTAGGCGGCTTTGAAAGGTGTAACAAGAGAGGATGGATAGCAAGATGGAAGAGAGAGACTATGGATGGAGGTAGAGTAAAAAAGGAATGAATGGGGTGGCAGCTAGTTGCCGAAGAGACGCTGGAAAGGACATCCAGTAATGCCTAGAGCGCCACCCCGTGAGGTGCACTGACGGCACTATCACCCTACGGGGGCCACCCATATGCTGGACCTAACAGAAAAATGAAACTGAATCACAATTACTCCCAAAACCCGATAAGTATGTTGTGATCTTTGTTCTTTTCTTACAAAGTGCTTGTTGAGTCGGTAATAGAATATCTTAACAAATATTTAACAATACTGAATTTCCCTCTCACAATCAGTCAGATTTTGGAATAAATTGAATCTTGTGTATATTTGTGACTGTGAGTTCACTTTTAATTTAGAATCCTGGGGAAAAAAGCGTTTGGTATGACAATGGATAATATAGAATCTACGCCAAAGGCCAAGCTCTGGGAATTATGAGGCCATTCAGCGCTGAAACTGAAATGGACAGCAAAAGGCCTGAAAGGTGTAACAGGAGGAAAACCTCGCAGTCACACTATGAATCAATTGTTAGGAGAGGGTGGTAGGTATAAAAAAAAAAAATATGAATGGAGGTACAGTAAAATGAACGAAAGGGGTTGCAGCTACGCGCCGAAGGCACGCTGCAAGGATTTTAAGTGATGACTACAGTATACCGCATGAGGTGTACTGACGGCACTAATCGTCCAACCCTACGGAGAAAATTCAGTCTTGAAAAAACATTCTGAGCCTATGATTTTAAAAAACTGCAACGTGGTGTCTAGCTGTCAAGTGCAAGCGCCCCCAATGGCGAGAGTCATATTTTCATTCATTAGTTCTTTCGGATCTGTCTTCACTGAGGTTGAATAAAGATGACCCCACACTTACTGTTCTGCCCAAATCGATGCAATCAACACGCATGTAGAAATCCAACAATCACCATTTTCATTTACAAAGGCTTTGATTTCATCGGACAAGTGTAATTAGCAACAGAAATAAGTGGGATTTGCATACTAAAATATACGTACGAATGAAATTGGACTCCTCGCGTGTACTCGTGAAATCTTTCCCATTACGCTTGGGAACTGTATAACATGAGAATTTATATATCAGCGAATAAGGCACGTCAATGGATAAATAATATCAGATTACTTTGCAATTTCCGCCAATAATTTACACGCCCTTACTTCAGGGCTTCCCTGTTTTGAATACGATAAAAATGCATCCCAAAGTGTGAATGTTTCATAACACTGAATGCTTATTGAAAAGAAAAATATGGAATGAAGAAAAGTCAATAAATTTTGTTTTAAAAAAATCGTATTGTCAACACAAATAACAAAGCAGATCAAATAAGCACAAGGAAGTCATTGGCTAGAGATTAGCCACAAGTTTTGTTACATAAAAATGTATACGTGCTTAATAAAAACAATAATAATGATGGTATCGACGATGAACCTGTGCAGACTCTTTCCTCATCAAGCATTCTACGGAATGCACTGACAGACCAAAGACCGATCCATCAGACTTCACTTCTGACTGCGGAAGACCATACCATTTTATATGAGGGGATAAGCACGATAAATCAATCAATCAATAATATGACAGATGGTTCTTTTGACAATATTCTATGTGAAAATATCCACAAATTTCGTTTCATACAAAAATAAGTTAGAAACTCAAAGTAATTTCATTAGTATTAGTATAAAAAATTTATTCAGTGGTCACATATGACTCAGATTCGGTTAGATGTAACTGCTAGTCTTAATGTTATTACTGTGGTTTCAATTACTTGCATGGATTATATGCGCGTTTCCGTCATTTTAAAATTCTATTACGAGGCTGCGGATAGAAGGATTAGGGTACAATAACTAAAAAAAAAAAATCAACGCATTGGTCGCTAATCGTCAATCAAAACTTCTCACTTTCTCTTAAGTGAGAAATTCTTCTTCCTTTTATAGCACGCATCGCCTCTCACCTCAGACACACAAAAACATGTCCACGTGTCACTGCTACTCACATGCTTATCATCTGCCATCACATATACTTCTCTCAACCATGCCAGTACAAATGAAAAATCATATTTCCCAGCCAAATGTATCAACAGGCTCCGATATACACGTCGTAATTTACAATGTTATCTACAGCAGACTCCAAGAAAACTTTCTATGAAAGCGCCTAGGGCTGGCAGCAGGTGGACACGCAAGTGGCTCAGATTCAGTAAAAAAACAAAAAAAATACAACTCCCGCAGCGTTATTTGATCCTTGGTGTAACTCGTTTTCTTTTTCTGTAAATGAAAACTATTCAAATGTATATTTGTATGTCCGTCCGCACTTTTTCTGTCCGGCGTCAGATCTTCAAAACTACAGAGGAGGATAGAGGGCTGCAAATTGGTATGTTGGTCATCCAGCCTCCAATCATCAAACATACCAAATTGCAGCCCTCTATCCTTCGTAGTTGTTATTTATTTGACGTTAAAGTTAGCCATGATCGTGCGTCTGGCAGAGCTATAGGTGCCAACAACGCAGGCAGCATTGTAGGAACACTACTGAACTCAAGGATATTAGAGCATTTCAAGAATGAAAATGCAATACGCATGGGGATACGGATTTTAAAAACTTGATTACTGACGTCATAAATCAATATAACGGGAAGATTGATGTCCCAATATTATCATTATACTATTATTATTAGTATTAGCCATACATATACAACCACAGTATTGGGCCTCATTCCTTCAGTGACTCAATTACTATGTAATTCATTTGACCCACTTAACTTAAAGACGAGACTTTCTCAAAAGAATTTCCTCATCATTTTACGGATGTCACAGAACCTTTTGTAATTCAAAGCGGTATCTGTTTTCAGCAGCAGCTGACTCTTTATCATTGCACAAGGCGGACGTTTGAGAGCTGTCTCGACGACTAACTTGCTCAGTGGTCGTATTTCGTCTGCACACGTGTGTATAAGGCGGATGAAACTTACCCGCAATTCTCTTGATAACTGAATTACATCACTTTTTGCCAGTGAAACGGCGAACATTACGCCAAAAACACAACAAATATGGGGAGCCAATACAGTACCTGGTTGATTACGGAAGTTTCAATGTTATTCTGGATATAGTGACTAAATCTGGTTCGAATTGAAAAGGATTCATACCCGAAGTATACATGCAAATAAAAAACTCATCGTCTATAGTTGACAATTTATGAGCCAATGATACAGTTGTATCCAGACTGAAAAACTGAAAAACAGACCTTGGATATACAGCGACTGAATTTGGTTCCAATCAAGAGAGATTCATCCATGAAGTATAGTACACGCTAAATACTACACCTCCATCGTATATAGCTGAAAACTTTTGGCCAATGACACAGTTCTATCCAGACAGGAAAACTGACATGCAGACGGACGTTCTCCTTCCATGCACATCTACGCATGACAGCGTAGTTGTTGAATATAAAATTCAGGCCAAAGCCCAAGCACTGGGAACTATGAGGTCATTCAGAGCTGAAAGGGAAAGTGAAAATAAAAGGTGTAACAGAAGGAAAACCTCGCAGTTGCACAATGCATCAAATCTTAGGAGAGGGATGAAATATGATGTAAGAGAATATGAAAAGAGGTACAGTAAAAGGAACGAAAATGGTTGCAGCCAGGGGCCGAAGGCACGCTGCAAAGAACCTAAAGTAATGCCTACACGCAAGATAGTGTAGCTTCGTATCATGCTTAACTCAAGTTCACATAAACCCTAGGATTGCAGTGACAAGTATGACAGACACAACGACGACATACTATTTCCCTTCACGAACATTAGTCATGTATGAATGACGATGTACTCTTTCGCTAATTATGAATGAAATCCATTCAACCGTGTGGGGAGGGGAGAGAGAGAGAGAGAGAGAGAGAGAGAGAAATCCATTCACGTGAGAGAGAGAGAGAGAAGAGAGAGAGAGAGAGAGAGAGAGAGAGAGAGAGAGAGTTGTGATGACAAGCTAAGCACGAGACTCACACTGACGAACAGGCTGACGGGCATACTGATGGAAAACCGTTTGGAGAGGGTGGAAAGTAAGATGGAAGAAAGAGAATATGAAAGGAGATACGGTAAAAGGAACGAAAGGGTGAAAGGGTTGCAGCTAGGGGCCGAATGCACGCTGCAATACCTACAGTGCACCGCTTGATGGGCACTGACGGCATTAACCCCCCTACTGGAAAAAAAAATTGTCATGAAACATTAAATTCACAGAAATACAAAAACTGCATGAAATTTTTCTTTTTTTTTTTTTTTTTTTTTTTTTTTTGGGGGGGGGGGAGGTTAATTCATATCAACGTGGACATTCTTTTAATTATTACTTTTCATGCCACGGTACCAGAATAAAGTAACTCCCAGACCTAATTGACGAATGTGAACGTTGTGAATACCGACAGATGGTTAACTTCTAATCATATTAAGCAAATTGTATTTTTTCTAACATACAAGTCCTCAACATCATACCACAGGAGATCCTGAGTCACGCATGCGCAGACGGCTATGAGTCGATTCGCTTTGAAGGACTCCACTAGCAAGGATTCTTAGCATGGGAAAAATCGAAAGTCACGATATAAATAACACTTGAAAAAGTTTGATATTAGGAAAACCTTAGTGCTCACAATACCTACATAATTTCTCACGAAAATTAATTTGCACCGAGGATACAAAATGATACAAAACAAGCAAGTGCCATAAAAAAAACTAGAAATATGAGCTTTATGCACTTCGAATCCTGACACATTCCAAGTGTTCGCGAACTATCGAAAAGGTCACACGATACCACGACAAGACCGTGCACATACCTAAAACATCCTCGAGAATGAAAATATTAATAGCATTAAGACCTTAAAAGATATGAAAGCATACGAAGACCCTTGTGCAATACCACGCCTATGCACATAATTATATGTACGTATAGTGTATATGGTGTGTGTGTATATATATATATATATATATATATTAGTATATATACATATATGTGTGTGTGTGTGTGTGTGTGTGTGTGTGGTGTGCACGTGATTGTATGTTGAATACCTACGTAACTATACATATCATATATGGACTCCATGATTATACTCTGACACACAGGAGAGCCAGCTGAGCATTTTTTGTGAATACAGGCAACCATTTTTTTTTTTTTTTTTTTTTTTTGCAGCGCACAGTAATCCAAGTCAGAACAGAACAAACTTGTCTCAACAGAAACCGGGAATTGAATTTATGGGGCCTTGTTTGAAGGTCCGGTGAACTTCACTCGTTAAGAAGGAAATACGGAAAAAATTGAAAGTCGACGAGGCAGAATCTTAGACCCTCTCCCCCTCCCCACCCAAAAAAAGTGATTTACTGCGTCACTCTTCTTTCACGTAAAGTTCCCTGATAAAGATAACGAAATCTTCCTGGGACGAGGTCTAAAGTTATTGTAGCGGGGAATTCCCAAGTTATACTTCGGGGGTTAAAGGTAGTTGTTCCATACTTTGGTCCCTTTGAGATTGTCGCTTCCGCTGCCCCATACGGCACAGATCTGTCTGTCTGTGTACGTGATATATATATATATATATATATATATATATATATATATATATATATATATATATATATATATGTGTGTGTGTGTGTGTGTGTGTGTGTGTAGATAAATCTATATAATATTATATATTATATATATATATATTATATATGTTATTTATATATATACTATATATATATAATATATATATATATAAAATATGCAAACTTACATATTTCACTAAAACATATTTTCAGCAAACCATTTCACTTCACATGGCTGCCCCGAGGTAAACAACGTATATAACTGTCACAGAAGACACGTTGATATCTTAACTACTGAACTGTGGACGAGATCCCAGGGCGCAATAAAATTTCCACAACATTAGCCGTTGCATACACCTACCCAAAAGTTCAGCGGCAGTGTGCAAAGTTTACTATACGAAGATATTCTAAATGTTTCGTGCATGTTCAAGTATACACTCCACGTACTTATATACATAATATATACATACATACAACATACGCCACACATAAATATAACATACATACACGCATATTATATATATATATATATTCATTATATAATATATATATATTTATATATATATATATACAATTATAAAAACACCGTATCGTGTTTCTAAATAATCAGTAGAAGGATTCACAGTCAATACTTGTTGTTCATGACAAAACATTTTTGTGAAAATATTTACAGTGCTTTTAAATATTTCTACAGCTATATTTCGTCTTGAAAGACAAGAATATTACTGTGGATCCTTCTACTGAATATAGTATGTGTGTATATATATATATATATATATATATATATGTGTGTGTGTGTGTGTGTGTGTGTGTGTGTGTGTGTGTGTGTGTATGTATATGTATATATATATATATATATATATATATATATATATATATGACTGAATCACGAAAGTTTGGAACGTGATAAATCCATAAATAAAGGTATAAGCCACGAAGGAAAGATAAACAACGGAGTTTCTGAAAGATCTTTCGACTCAACGTCCTTTACTTAGCAGACAAACTGACTTACAAGATTAAATTGAGAGTACAGGAAAGGTCGTATAAGTGCAGATAGGGATTATAAGGAGATTAGCATCTAGAATCCAACACACCTGGAGAATGAGTAACCTTTCGAAACAAGCATAAATATGGGTACAATTTAAGAACAAAAAAGAGCAGTTGTACTTAAATTGTACTCATGATTATGCATGTTTGGATAGGTTACTCATTCTCCAGTTGTGTTGGATTCTAGGTATACTAATCTCCTTATAATCCCTATCTGTCACTTATACTACCTTTCCTGTACTCTCAATTTTCTCATGTAAGTCAGTATGTCTACTAAGTAAAGGATGTTGAGTCGAAAGATCTTGCAGAAACTCCGTTGTTTATCTCTCCTTCGTGGCTTATACCTTTATATATATATATATAATATATATATATATATATATATATATATATATATATGTATGTATGTATGTATAACACTCACATATCCTTATATATACACAGACAGACTCTATGCTCCTGTTTCACCTTTCTTTATTCATCGGCCAATGTTCGCCTGAGCCTGAAACGTCGTAGCTTTGTGTGACCTTTCCAAAGGTTCGTTCGTCGCCACCTATTCAAGAGCGTCCGATACTTTTTTTGAGGAAGAAAACTTATGATTTTATAAATGTTCATGAGAAATTTTTACTTGCGGTTTGGTGAATGTTTTCTTCGTTAGCCATTAACAACCTCGAGACGCGTAAATGTAAAATAGTATCAATATATATATATATATATATAATGTGTGTATGTATATATATAATCATACAAATATGAATGACATACATATAAACAATACATATATATATATATATATATATATATATATATATATATATATATATATATATATCACAAAACCTCCAGCACAATACAAATCAGTCCAAATAAGCAAAGGAGGGGAAAAGATCCAACTCTGAAAACACGAACTTCATCCCTCTATCGAGACTGAGAGACTCGATTTCATATTCCCTTATCCGAGAGCAATATCATTCAGACTGGGAGCCCACAATCTAACCCCCATATCAGCCTTATTCAAATGTATGCTAATTCCCCCCCTACCCCCCGCCCCCACCCCCCCCCCCCCGCCTCCCACAACTCCTCCCACCCAAACCGAAGATCTATAACTGTTGATGTAGAGCGTAACAGAAAGCGTTTTCTCCTCTCTTTCCTTCCTTCTTCCAATGTCGTTAATCTTCACTAAAAGTTCTTCTTTTGTTAGATGCGGGGAAGGGGGGGGGTTCTTTTCCTCTGACCCCATACACGGGCGTTTCGTTCCCTGTGGCGCTGGCAAAAACATTTAACGAATGCCTCTGCTGATCCCTCTTTCGCTTTTCATTATGAATGACTAAAAACAAAAAAGAAAAAAAACTTTTTGGGAAATACAAGTTTTTTCTTGAGGAGTGTTTATCTTTATTCGTCCAAAATGATACTCAAATTCAAAAAGAAAATTCAAAAAATACAAAATGGGAGGGGAAACAGCAGCTGGACGACAATTGACCCAATTCTGACCCAGACCAGATGATCTATACCAATGCAAAATACATTATTTAGATGGAAGTACCCAGGACAGAAGTCATGGACAGAGAGGGCTGTGGTTCTGTTTGTTGTTTGTTTGTTTGGTGTTTTTACGTTGCATGGAACCAGTGGTTATTCAGCAACGGGACGAACGGCTTTACGTGACTTCCGAACCACGTCGAGAGTGAACTTTTATCACCAGAAATATACATCTCTAACTCCTCAATGGAATGCCCGAGAATCGAACTCGCGGCCACCGAGGTGGCAGGTAAAGACCATACCGATCACGCCACTGAGGCGCTGAGAGGGCTGCGGTGTTGGTTATGAAAGGCCACCTTCTTCGAACAAGTACCACGACACATAATGATCAAAGGACCCAAAGTAGCAAAGTTGAACTCGGTGATTCTGGGCGTTACCGTCGAATACGAGTTATATTTCACAGAGCTTGAATTGAGTTGGAATTTGATCATTCCTAAACCCAAGGTACTTTGGAAGGTTTCTGTCTACGGGATGTTAATAGTACGCCACAAAATTCAGATATTTCTTCTGCTAATCCTGGCCATACGGTGATCGTCAGCTTATTTTTTTGTCCAATAACAAAGAGGTCCACGGTAAAAAGTCATCGTAACAATCAATTTCCAAGATAGAAAGTGTTTGATTTAAAAACTAAAAAAAAAAAAAATTGTAACACAAACACATCTGAATGCATATGTAACATTTCGTAAACGAGAGAATGCGCACGCTTGAAAATATACACAAGACTCATCTTCATAGAGAATTCTACGCGCTATCTCCCTCAGAGTCCTCGACGCGTCTCTATTTAGCAACAGGATATCAATAGCCCTTTGGGAGAAAGAGGGGGAGGGGGCGGTTGGCCACTTCAAAACTCTTAAGTGTAAGGGGCGATGGGACGGGTAACCTAATGTCCTGTATCTTGCCCAGACCAGAGGAGAGCGCGAGAGACGAAAGGAATAAAAAAGGGAGCAATAACTTAAGCCAATCGAAGGAAAGAAAAAATCACTGAACCATTCAGTGCGACTATGTATATCAGGTGGCACTTAGGAAACACAATAGCAAGAACAACAATAATAACAACGAGGCAGCGATGTTAGTAAATAATAACTATCATCATCGCCTCCAACACCGTGCAACACAAAAAAATCTATTATCATTATTCAGAAGATGAGCCCTATTCATATGGAACAAGCCCACCAAAGGGGCCACTGATTCAAGCTTCCAAAGAATATGGTGCTCATTCCGAAAAAAAAGAAGATATCTCGCATATTAAAAGAGAAAATAAATTAATAAATAAAAATGTATTAAAATGCCAGGAGAATAGCATTGCATCTTCGCTAGAAGCTTTGAAGTTCCAATTGCACGACATCCTCAGGGAGACTATTCCGCGCTCATTCTTAGCAGCTATCATTGTCATACTATTATCTTAGGGGTATTGGAAAGGACATAACAAAACCCTCTCTATCTCCCTTCATCACAATCTTTATATATATATATATATATATATATATATATATATATATATATATATTTATATATATGAATGTATATATATAGTATATATATATATATATATATATATATATATATATATATATATCTAATAAAAGGAGCCCATAAAAACACCAAAATAGAGAAAAAGTACTATATTTCAGAGACTGCTGTCTCCCTCTTCAGGTAGATGAATGAGAAAAGTTCACAGAAAAGGTGGTATTTATACCAAGAGTCCATCCCCACCAAACAAGCCATTTTATATATAGTATATATATATATATATATATATATTATATATATATACATTCAATATATATATATATATATATATATATATATATATATATATATATATTTATATGGACTTCCGTTCCCTTCATGGGAACTCTCAATAATCGTCTTAAAGCTTTATTCTAAAACCATCAAAATCTTGTAGATAACATTGCATTATAATACCATGATTCATGTCCGTAGAGTAATACAGTTGTACTAGTTATTCCTCATCTTACTTCCGCAGGCAATTTTAGCTTACCTCGTTTCCAAGCCTTCAACAGCTTATATACCCATTGTCTGACTATCCTTTTTAGTTTTCCGAGGGATATTTGTCTGTCTGTCCGCACTATGTTTGTCCGCCCTCATATCTTAAGAAATGCTGAGGACAGAGGGCTGCAAATTGGTACGTTGATCATCCACTCTCCAATCATCAAACATATAGAGTTGCAGCGCTCTAGCCTCAGAAGTTTTGATTTTATTTAAGGTTAAAGTTAGCCATGATCGTGCATCTGACACCACTATAGGTGCCAACAACGTAGGCCACCACCGGACAGTGGCAGAGAGTTTCACACAGCATTACACGCTGTACAGAAAACTCGATTGCACCGAAGTTTGACTTGTTCGTTTCAGCTTTCCACTGAATATGAACGAATCCGTGTACGTGTGTGTGTGTGTGTGTGTATATATATATATATATATATATATATATATATATATATATATATATATATATATATATATATATATATATATATATATAAACAATGTAATTTTTCTCAGATACAGAATCACTTCCAAACTACAAGTCAAACTTGTTGCCATACCTTGGGCAAAAATTAAAAAAGGGTACGTGTCGCCTTGTATACTGCCCGTACAAGTTGCAAACCGGAAAAAAAAAGGACAAAAGCGGCTCCAAACACTAGGAAAGACGATCTAAGTCATAGAATCCAACAAAAACGTCTGATGATCCCCAAACCGAATCCAGTCACCAAATCACACCTAAGAAAACCCAATTATTGCAACAGTCTGGGGAAAAAATGGGAAAACTCAATTATTAAAGCAAAGACAGCATGATAAACACACATGCTGCAATACCTCGCTCCACAGTTCCACTACTTTAGGAGGAGGCAATACTCCCGCTGTCCCAAAATCATTCCATTTCCATTGGAAAGAATAGTTTACCACCGTCACCGACGACGACGTCAGCTCCAACGCACGGCACACTCACTCCGTCTGTTTGCTCTCCTTATCGGCTTCTTATTTCCTTTCAAAATCTCATTACGAGGGAGTCTTCTGGGATTGACACCCGGGTCATAAAAAACTAACAGACGCTTCACGTCGTAAAATTCACTCCATTATCAAGGCTATCATATGACGAGATTGTCATCTTTCACCACCCGCGATACACGGAGACATTCTCTTTAAAAAGACGTGACGATAATATATTCTCTCTCTCTCTCTCTCTCTCTCTCTCTCTCTCTCTCTTGCAAACTATCGCTCTGTACCTTTACAATACCCTTACATACACACGCTATAAATATACATATAGTGTAATATGTTATATTATATATATAATATATATAATACATACATATATATATATGTGTGTGTGTATATATATATATATATATATAATATATATATATATATATATATATATATTATATATATATATATATATATATATATATATATATATATATATATATGTATAATATATATATATATATATATATATATATATATATATATATATATATATACACATGCAAATAAATAATATATATAGAATATATAAGCTTTCTTTTCTTGTTTGCTTATAAAATTTCTCTCTCTCTCTCCACACCACTTTTTCCCACGGATGCACAGGCTGCACACCACACAAGGAAAAGGCTGGAAATGACTTAGAGCTATTGGTAACTTGAGAGGAACAAAAGACAGGATAATAAAGAAGGAAGTGGAAGGAACTGGTGGGGGAGGGCTGATAAGATTGCCTCCTTTGACAATGAAAGGGTCCACCGGGAGAGGAAAGGCGGTCAGGGGGGGGGGGGGGATACTGAGAGCTACAAGAGAGTATAGTATCCCCAGAAGGTGATATAAATACCTAGATACGAAGAGAGAATTCTCTCTCCCTCCCTTCCACCCACATATTTATCAATACGGAGGAAATCTCCAACACTACTCCTTTCTCTTTTCAATTAATCACTTAAGACTATCAGCTTTATCTCCTATTCGCTTCTCAAAAGCATCCACTTCATTCTCTCTCTCTCTCTCTCTCTCTCTCTCTCTCTCTCTCTCTCTCTCTCTCTCTCATACAAACCGTCTATCGATTTAAACCTTCCCCCTAAAATACTAATCTTTGAAGAACACGAACCACACTTCCGTTTGCAACTGATCAATGAAAGACAATACGAAGGACAGTTGTAGTAAAACCTGCTGAGAAATCAATAGCCTGCCCTACACCCGACACTAAAAGAAACCTCTCTTGGATCTCCATTATATAAAAAAAATGAAATCAAGAATAAAATACACGGTAAACGCATAGGATGCAAAATTGTCTGTCTACTACATATTAGGAGGGATCAGAGCATTCTTCCAGCGCGCACTTTGTAGCAACGTGAGTCAACGATAGCTTGAATTCTCTCCTCATTCATATCTCCTTAGGATTCAAAAAGTGAGAAGAAATCGAGAGGTCAAAGAGGCCATTAAACCCCTGTTTCGCCGAAAGAAAGCAGTGATTGAACCGTAAGTACTTGAGACATTTGTTCCATTATTTGTTTCGACACCATTTTGTATTTTCAAAACCAAAGCGAAGAACTTCATTTCTCAAAGGTTACGTACTCAATGCCGCGTGCATACATCCAACACTACAATGACAATGAATATTCTTTTAATTAGCATTTTGAGAGTAAGCTGAAATTCCCAAAAAATGGAGCGATGGCATAACCCTACACGAAACACCATCAAGGACATGAAAATGTCAGTAAATCCGAGTCAAGACAATAAAATGGCAATTGTTCCCGACCATGCCGCCACATACGTCAGCCGCTATGAAGCTTAATAACAACATTAATTGGGCAGCACAGTGGTGGGAGCAATTTCCCTTGATAACACGAGAACTCAAGTGTCATTAGCTGCCTGGATGGCAAGAGCTCCAGGAATCCCACTAATTAGAGAATGGAGGACGTTACTCATCTCTTTGTTTTGGGAACACGACACCTTCCCCAATTACTGACCGAGCAACTCAACTATTGCTCCAGACACACGAGACATTAATTCAACACCCCATTAAAAGCTTATATTCTTCGACTACCTTTAGACCCCAAGGGAAACGCCGGCTGAATTTTGTCTTCTTTTCTTGATTCAAATCCGTGGGTATTCGTTGTACATCGCCTCATTACCTTTGTGTTTTATACTATACATTAACAGTAACTAGTAAGAAACAACGATAATACCTTTTATATATTCATATATATACATATACATATACATACATAATATATATATATATACATATATATATATATATATATATAGTATATATATACATATAAACATATATCATTACCGTGATTCACATACATATATCGAGTTACAAATGTCCTTTTGATATCAAAATTCGCTCTACCTCGGAATTAATATATTTTCATATATGTAACCGACGACTTTCTTGTCGACTAAAAAATTCCCCTTCGATTAACATATATGAAAATATATTAATTCCGAGGTAAAGCGAATTAGATATTAAAGGATATTTGTTTCTCGATGTATATATACATATATATATATGTATATATATATGACAGCCATATGGACCACCTGCCTTCTCTACTTATAAATACTCCGGATACGCTAGTGAAACTTAAAAAAGCCTTTTGATTGATATGAACTCTTTTTAACATTGTAAACTTTATATAAAGCGATTTCTCTCGTTTTCCGACGCAATCCAAAGCAGACGGTGTTCTTGAAGCTACTTTCAAGTACCTCTACAAACATCACACGTGCCAAAGGCCTAAAAGGATGATACAAAACATCAAATACCTCTTTCTATTAATCTCTCCTCAACTCATTCCACTCACTCCGTGGAGCGACACACTTTTCTATCTCGAGTGGTATAAAATAATGGAGTATTATTACATTTATATATCTTTTCCATCTGCCCTGTACCACTTAATCTTCTTTATCCGTTAATAGCTAAGAACAAAATATAGAACTTAGGCCAAAGGCGTAGCGCTCGGACCTATGAGGTCATTCAGGGCTGGAACGCCGATAGGTGTAACGGAAGGAAAACCTCACGGTTGCGCGATTAAAATATTGTCAATAATATCAGCATTCTACCCATAAATGGGAAAAAAAGAATAAACTTTAC
>NC_061104.1:42878159-42918159 GCF_015104395.2 Macrobrachium nipponense
GCAGGCTTAGTAAAGATTACAGAGGTAATAATGAGAGAGTCACGACTGAGATGGTATGGGCATGCGTTGAGGATGGATGACGAGGAGAGAGTGAAGAGAGCTTGGAAGGGACCTGTTAGAGGAAGAAGATCGAAAGGGAGACAGAGAATTAGATGGCGAGATAAAATGAAGGTAGATATGGAAAGAGGAGGTTTGGTGGAGAAGGCGCATCAGGCAACCGACACCTTAATGTAGGGATAACGGTGGGAAAGAAGAAGACATCTGTGCGATAAGAATGTGGTCATAAATGGTGTGTGAAATGATTGATATTTGCAGATTAAAGTGTAAATTAGGGATAAAAAGAGAAGCTGTAAAAACACATAAAAGCGCCTGGAAACATTTGCAAGAAAAAGGGAGTAAACAGTGAGGTTATGAGCGCAAACGTTAACTACGAAAATGGAGCAATAACGGTCGTCATGGATGGTGGGAGAATGTAAGCGGTTGAGTCGTGTAGGTATTAGGGAGAAAATGTAAAGGATAATGGCAGGATTAAAAAGGAGGAGAGTCACAGAATAGGTGAAGCCGGGAAGGTACCAGAGCGAGTGCCAGAGATGGGGAAGAGACTGCGGTGTCTGAGGGAAGCATTATTTAGCCAGCTCTTCTTTACTGAATAAAAGCAGATGTTTAAACCGAATGAAAGGAAAAACGTATAAACCCAAGAAATGAATTGTTTGTGTGATATAAGCGAGTGATGTGTAGCAGTTTCGGTAACGATACATCTAACCGCAGCATATGCAATCCCAATAATAAAAACAAATAAAAAATGCGTCGAAGAAATAGTTTATATGCTATATGCAACTCAGCCGAGGCCCATTAAACTCATCCACGGCTCGGTGGTAGCTTGTGTTGTTAACGGTGCCAGATGTACGATCATGACTAACCATAATCTTAAATAAAATAAATACTACTGGGGCTAGAGGGCTGCAATTTGATATGTTTGGTGAATGGAGGGTGGATGATCAACATATCAATTTGCAGCCCTCTGGCCTCAGTAGTTTTTAAGATCTGAGGTCGAGAGACAAAGTGCCGACGAACAGACAAATAGACACCTCAATAGTTTTCTTTTACATAAAAAGATTAAATACGGCAAGATATCAATCAAGTCTCTACACCAGAAGAGAAGTTGTCCTTGAATCTGGAGTAGATATTGGAAGTGAGGTCATAAACAAAGGTGCGACGACTCTGGAACATTACGACAACCACTAGAGAGAGAGAGAGAGAGAGAGAGACCAAGGACGTTCTCGTGATCTAGTGTGTGTGTGGGAGGAAGTCGTGACTTCTGATGCCATATTACTTGAGGTAATTTTATTCATCTGTGCATAAATGTATCCGCTACGGGCTGTTCTTTCAAAATGACAGGTATCTGAAGATTGGCGTCACTTCGATGACTCGTTCTTAATTGGACGTCGTTACGTAGTACCCTTTTCTAAGAAAGGCGAATTTCACTCTTAGTGTTATTTGATTCTTGACGTGACGTATTTTCGGAGCACGTTCTTTAAAACAAAAATTATCTTGCATTGCCTTGTTCTTATTGAGACGGCAGTGTCAGTGAAAACTACACCAAACTACAACATAAAAACTTGAAGTGGAAACTGCACCAAACTACATCACGAACATAATGAAAACGAGGGGATATGACGTCTCCAAATAAAAGAGAAAGTTCCCCAGCTGTCAACTCATCTTGACAATCGTAGTATACCCCTATCTGACGGCAAAATTGTTTGACAGGGTATTGTGTTCACCATTACTGCATCATCTTCAGGAATGACAATGACGATAATGGCATCCTCCTGACAGACACTTTTGTTATTAGGCCAGTGCCACGAGCAGTTTGCTCTATATAGAGGGAATTTGCAGCCCCAACCTTAAAGCGATTATGAAGCTTTGACCCTCACGGTTTTAAAGACATGAATATCGCGTTCCCTTCCCCTCCGTTGCCTTAATAAGGCCACGCTACTTGCTTCTGCTGTATCTAGCACAATCGCTCCTCGCTATATCTAGCACAATCTCTCCTCGCTATATGTAGCACATTCGCTCCTCCCCTGCATGGCATGAGGATAAAGTAGGCGATTTACTTCCCTTCCACTTATATCTGTTCAATCGCAGTTCTCTTCGGCTATACATTCTGGAGAGAACAATGGAAATGTTTTTTTTCTACTTCACATTGTTATTGAGACGGGTAGCACGATTTCCGGCGCTACTTAATACCACCAATAACATCTACCACACTAACATCTATTCTATTTACGTATGATAGATGGGTATATAGAGCAGACACAGCAAAGTCTATTGACAACACCAGGCATTGACTTTGCACACGGGGACACTACATCAGACAAATAGCAAGTCTAGGAACTTGAACAGTTGTGCAAACAGTCAGATACGATTATGTTGATGAAATACATTACAGATCACATGAGGCGTACTGGTTGCAAATGGTGTTCTTTCGTGGAGATGGCCGACTTTAGCCTTACTTCATAATCATTTGTTATTGTGCTTCATTATTTACCTGACTCGCTTTTTCTTTGTCATTTGTTCGCAGTAGTTTATTCATTTCTTCTTAATTTCCTTTTGTGCGCTTAGTTGCTTTCCCTATTTGTTTGTTTGTGAGGTGTTTTTACGTTGCATGGAACCAGTGGTTATTCAGCAACAGGACCAACGGCTTTACGTGATCTCCGCATCTCTAACCCCCCTCAATGGAATGCCCGAGAATCGAACTCGCGGCCACCGAGGTAGCAGGCCAACACTATACCGACCACGCCACTGAGGCGCTTAGTAGCATTGTGTTTTTCCAACTAATGGTGCAGCTTGGCTTGTATAAATAATAATAATAATCATACTATAATGGGCGTAATGTCTGTCTGTCTGTCATTCAATCACGGCCAAACGGATGGTCAGATGGGCATGAAACTTGGCAGGGTTATGGTGGGGACCTCTAAGATGGTTTGTAATGGGGTTTCATCCAACCTACCCCACTCCTTTGTAGGGGGTGGGGGTGAGAAGGGATTCCCTGAAAAGGAGCTGTTTCGGCCGTGAAACGAGGCTGGTTATTCCCGTATGACTTAGGGTACTTTACGATTTTTCATACATAATTTCCGAACAACTTCCCAGAGAAAGTCGCGAATATTTCAGCTAAGACACAATAGAAGATGAAAATTATCATCAATATCCGCAAGATTTTTTGAATAACTTAAATCTATCGGGACTGCCAGTGCACAAAATAACGTTGAAGAAGTACTGCCCGGAAATGTTGCTTCGGAATTTCGACCCTTGCCAATGGACATTGCAACGGAACGAGGTACACTGTTATGGAGCTAAACTCCCACGTCATCGAAGCAGTGATAGCAATGGGCCCTCACACCGGCAAATGTCTGTTCATCCCCCGGATTCCTCTAATGCCTTCGGACAACCAGTTTCCGTTCCAGTTACGGCGCACGCAGTTTCCCATCAACCTGGCCTTCTCATTCACTGCAAACAAGTCGCAGGGCCAGACTTTGGATCGTGTTGGTGTGTTTCTGCCGTCACCCATGTTCACGCATGGCCAACTGTATGTGGCGATGAGCAGAGCAACTGACTCTGCCAACTTGAAATTAAGTTGTGGACAAACTGATAATATTGTGTACAAAGAGGTTCTGTAGTAGGTATGTATAAAAATCGCCCTTATTTTAGTATTGCTGAACAAATGGTACATATAAATTTTTCACTTCTGCACCCGTATTTTATCACCCATCATAGATGGGTCAGTTTGCTAGTAATAATAATAATAATAATAATAATAATAATAATAATAATAATAATAATAATAATATAATACCACCAACAGAATTGTAATACCAACATTATGTGACAACTACCACAGCTACTATTTATTAAATAAAAACAAAAGCGATCTTGTTTTATAATTTTACTAAGCCCTCTTTTCGAAGCTCACAAGAAATTATTCTAGTTTAGCTAGAGTAAAAAGGAAAAAAAAAAAACTGTCGTTAGCCTTAGTGATAACGTATTTCTCTCAATGAAACCGGTGTAAAGCACTGAAAATAAAGCGCTTTACTAATGGCTGACCATTTGGCAGGAGCACAAAGCAACGGACAACACCAAAGCTAAGCTCAGAGAGAGAGAGAGAGAGAGAGAGAGAGAGAGAGAGAGAGAGAGAGAGAGAATTAATGAATGTGTTGTCCTGAAATCAAATAAAACCTCTCTCTCTCTCTCTCTTACATAAGTACATTCTCTCGTATATGTATATTCTCTCATATATTCTTCTCTTCTCATCCTACGTTTCATTTTCTCAGAGCAGAACATTAACATTGAACAGTCCACTTGGCGTTCTTCTCTAATGACCCTATTGTCCGTCACTTCCGGTAGAGGTACGGAATAGTATCCCAGCGTCTCCTCCCCGCCCAGGTCGAATAAGCAACATGAGAATGTTGAGAGATTCTATCCATACTGCAAGTTTGTTGTTTTATTCTAAACAAACGCTCAAGTCAGCTGGCGGAAATCTGACAGCATTACATAAACTGTCAGACAAGATTCACTTTTGCAAAGATACATACATCGGTGTGTAGGTATATTATTTTATATATATTATATATATATTATATATATATATATATATAGTGTGTGTCTCCACTTTCATTTGGAGCACTGGTAGAATGAACCTGTGTGCGTTGAGATACAGTATGTATTCTGAAACAAGAGAACAGTGGTTTACTTTCACACATATCACAAGAATACTAACAAAGACAAACCGAAAGTGCATTATATCATTAACGGATGCAGAGCACCTGCACAACGAATAAAAATAGGTGAAAACCACAAAACAGCGTAGTAAAACAACAAATAAACAAAGCTAATCCCCAAAGGGAAATATGAAGATTGCACCGCAGTCATCGACCTTCACAGGGTACGAAGTATCTACTTTGCCGAAGAGAACTGAATGAACTTATTTTCACAAGTAATTTGAAGTAGAAAATTATTGTACAGTACATTAAACGCTGAAATGTGTTTTCAAACACTTCAACATCTGCCAATGAGATGTTGATGAAATTTCAATGTTATTTTGATAATATTATTCAGAAGATGAACCAAATTCAAGTGGAACAAGCCCACCAAAGAGACCACTGACTTGAAATTCAAACTTCTAAAAAATATGATGTTCAATCGAAAGAAGGTAAAGAGAAATACATAAAGACGAGATCGGTTATTAGAAAAACAAAAATTGACAAATTGTTAAATAAATGAAAATGTATGCAAAATATTAAAATACAAGTTGAAATATATTTGCGTAGTAACGATAACACGACGATATACCAGACAATATTGCTACGAACTTTTGATAACAACACAATTCGACAACATTTCGATATTGTTCCAAGGTTAACTTGATGTCCATTTGATAACATCACGATGACGTAAGATTTACGCGATACTCCACGTTCCAAGACTTGCTCAAGAACAGTATTACAATATTTTAACTTATGACAGCGTTCCTCTATCTGCTACATAACACCATAAGGACCTACGATTTCCTTCACGATAATTTAATGTTCTCTGATATACTACCCTGATTTGAATAGAATAAAATATGGGATTTAGGCCAAAGGTCAAGAGCTGGGACCTTCGAGGTCATTCAGCGCTGAAACGGTCATTGATAGCCGAAAGGTTTGAAAGGTATAACAGGAGGTAAACCTCAAAGCAGTTGCACTATGAAACAATTGTTAGGAGAGGGTGGAAAGGAAGATGGAAGAAAGAGAATATGAGCAGAGGTACAGTACTACAAGGAATAAAAGGGGTTGTAGCTAGTGGACGAAGGGACGCTGCAAAGAACTTAAGTAATAATGCCTGCAGTGCACTGCATGGCGTGCACTGACGGTACTACCCCCTTCTATGGGTTGCTCTGATTTGTCTGAAGAGAATATTTACTGGCGCTTCAAGGAAGGAGAGTCAATCTACTATACTTACTAAGCAAACAGCCTGACCTAATTAGGTCGTCAGAGCAACAGGGGACGCCCAGTGAAGAGAAACCGAAGAAAACAGTCAGGTGTATATCCAAACAAGGGCCGACTTCAGTTTTCTATCAGAAAGTTTACAAATTTAATTAACGAATCAAACTGCCACTCATTTACATCACGCTTCGAAAAAAAAAATGAACCGAAGTTTCTTCGGCGCAATAGAGTTTTCAGTACAGCGTACAATGCTGTATGAAACTCTCAGCCGCAGCCCACCATGAAACCTGCAGCCACGGTCCCATGGTAGCTTGTGTAGTTAGCACTTATAGAGCTGCCAGACGCACGATCATGGCTAACTTTAAATTTAATTAAATAAAACCTACAGAGGCTAGACGGCTGCAATTTCGTATGTTTGATGACTGGATGGTGGATGATCAACATACCAAATTTGCAGCCCTCTCGCCACAGTAGTTTTTGAGATATAAGAGTGGACAGAATAAAGTGCGGCCGGACAGACAAATAGCCATCTCAACAGTTTTCCTTGACACACACACACAAAAAAAGTGGGGAGAGAGAGAGAGAGAGAGGAGAGAGGCGAGAGAGAGAAAGAGGATAGAGAGAGAGAAGAGAGAGAGAGAGATAGAGGAGAGAGCAGAGAGAGAGAATCTCTTGAAGAATTTTGCATCCACCCCAAACTCTTTTCGGAGAAAAGGGAAGGGAGAGCAAAATGATATACTACCCGGCTTCATTTGCATTCATTAAGAGACCCCTTTCAGTCAAAAGATTCCGAAAATTTCGGACTCATTAATACACCCACAGTCAAAGACACTGAAAATGTCCGTTTCCTTTTCAAAGCTAAACTGAAAAACTCGGTAATGGAGTCATTAAAAAAGTTGACAGCGAAGGACAATATTACTTTTAATACTGGCACTAGCGTTGCAACTTGTAGCTTTCCTTAAAATGGCACCTGGCTGTGCTAATTGGCACTCTAATGGCATGCATTGCGTCGGCTCTTTGTGACACCGGATGACTTTTGACAGTTATTTATAGATTTTTTCCTCATAACTAGGAGTGTACCTAATAGACTTTATTTAAAGAATTATAAACATCATTCACGTTAAACAAAAACATTTATTTCCTTGGCTCAGTCTTTTTTTTTTTTATTGGTTACTATTTCTTGAGCTTTGTCGCACTGGTACCCGGCCCTGCTGTCTCCCCTTTTCCCCGATCTCCTACCTACCCCGCCCCCACCAGGAGCGGACAAACAGGTTTGCAGGAGGATGGATGTTCCACCCTACCCTCCCGTTCCCCTACCTACCCCGCCCCGACCCGGGCCGGACAAACCAGTTTGCACGGGGTGGGTGGCTGTTTCATGTCTCCCCCTAATGTCACCCAAGGGAGAACAAACAAGATAGGACAAACAAGATCAGATCAACTCGGATTTTATTAATATAGATTATATTAATTGACTTCTTCTTTTGGCTCTGTTCTATTCTTTCAAATATACGACTGTGGAAGGGGCTAGGAAGTTCGCACTCTCTAGCCTTCTTCCATAAGATGATATATTTTATCATATAAATACCTTAACGGGAAAACTATAAATTATATTAATTCAATAAAGCCTTCATGACAAAACAAACCTCCACGAAACCATTCACTTGCACAGCAACGCCCATTAAGAGTTTAAGATGTAAAACAAAGCAGCAATTACTCTGATGGAGCAGTCCCAAATCCGCCATTTTTTGTTCATCACATTTATTCAAAGGCAAAACATCAAAGCATTCATAAAGATGTTTCTTCTGGAACACGACGACTGCACCATATGCACACAATAACGTCAGCCAAAAGAACAATGTTCACAGAGTGTATTTAATGCAAAACAGGACGCGCCAAAACACGTAAACAAGTCGTCAGATACTTATGATATTACAAACAACTTTACATCCACTGGAAAGTTTATTGTAAAACAAATGACAGCCGCGAATGCATGCAGGGGAGCGTTATCAATCATCTCACGACAAACGGGCGTAAGGTTAGCAGGGGTGCTTATTGTAAAACATGACGACACAGATAGATGTAAACGAGAGAGCTCGTTCATTTATTTGATAGCCAACATAAAAAATGCTCACAAGTTGGTTCTTGTAAACCATCAAGACAGTAAGAGGTGAAAACAAGTCATCAGAAACTTGATTCACACCAAAAGAACAATGATCACAGGTTTTAAAACGAAACTGCACAGCAATTTCAAATATGAGTCAATTATGCAGGCACTTCACTCTTCACCGTAAATCACAATGCAGCAAGGAGAGAAGGTATCTACTCATGGCACAGGAAGGCTGATTACACTAATGATAATGAGGCCCATGACTTAGGGTAAAACAAAAGTTTGCCATGACACCTATTCACTGAAAATAGCAACTAATTTTTATACCGTGGTACTTTTTTTTTTTTAATAGAATACGCTGAAAGGGTACATCAAAGTTAACCAGTTCATTTCACACTGCAAGTCTAAACCTTGAAACAATCATTCCCACGACTATTTTCCACGAAAACCAACAAAGCAATGAAGTGACATGCTACTAGGAAACACACTCGTGGCATTGACCCATTTCCGCTCGTACTAGATACATCCTTGTCACCTTGCATCCCCTGTCACCTTTTGTCCCGGCATTTCAATCCAGGAACGCGGATCTCCAATGTCCTGTGCCAGGATACTTCCCCAAGAGATTGTGTTTCCGCGTTCATCTATTTCTACTGGAGGCTTCCTTCAACAGTTCCCTCCACTCCTACCAGATGTGGTTTTGTTTTTTCTGCTCGACACATGGTCAGTGAGGCCCATCGCAACGCCAAGCGCTGGGACCTATCAGGTCATTCAGCGCTGAAACAGCATCAGAAAGGTTTATAGGAGAAAAACCTCGCAGTTGCGCTATGAAACAATTGTTAGGAGGGTGGAAGAAAGATTGAAGGAAGGGAATATGAACGGAGGTAGAGTAAAAGGCATGAAAGGGGTTACAGCTAAGGGCCGAAGGGACGCTGCAAAGGACCCTAAGTAATGCACGAGTGCGACGACGGCAATACCCCGCCTACAGGGCGAATTTTAGAAGATCAACTGTCTTTTCTTAATTCCCTTTTATGAAGTCTTCTCCATGATGTTTCCAATCTCTGGTGGCCTCGTAATACCGGCCAGGCAATCTCTTCCCATATTTTGCTGACTGCTGCTGTCAGTCTTTGAAATTCTCTTGATGCTCTCTTTTAAATAATCTTTCTTCCTTGAAAGCCAGGTCTGTAACTTTGAACGGCGCCCTTTCCATCTTTCTTTCCTTAGGACCTTGGTGAGAAAAGCCAGCACTAGCCTCTCCTCATTGAAAAAACAAAAAATAAATAAAACCATTATAGAGTTTCAGTTTGGTAGTCCTTCATACTCTTTCCTGAAGTAGCATCCATTTCCAGGAACATTGCTTTTGTATTTCCATTTCTACCTTATCCCTGGATGTAACACGCTCCTATAAAATTCAATCTAGTTATTTACTTAGTTTTCGTAGCTACTGTACTGTTACTTTCTGCCCTTATTGACCTACTTTTTCATTTTCATTCTCCAATATTTTCTACGCTTATTTCTCATCTAAAATGCAGTCGATTTGTCGTCGTCTTCCAACGGTTCCTTGGGGGGATTCGATATTTTGAAATAATTACCTTCTCGTATATTTATATCGCCAAAAGCTAAGATTTTGACATTTCCTTCTCATGCCACCATCTTGCACCTCCGCCTCGTTTTCCCTTTTCTCAAACCGTATCAAGTTCATCTTTTTTTCGGTGTACTTGACCACAAAGGACTTTTTTTATTTTTTTTGTCTGGTTTTTCTCCTACCGCCATTTCTGCAGCGAGTCTCAAAAATATTCACAAGTTTTGGTGGTGCACCAAATTCCGATAAGTATGCTCCACGACGAACTTCGATCGTGCCACAAGGACGGTCTACCGATACTATCCCTAGACTTTTGAACTTCAGGAGAACGTCACATTTCCTTAAATTTCTTTTCTAACGCTATCCTTTGTAATTATTTGCTGACCTTCATTTCCTACCATTAGTATTCAGAAGATGAACCCTATTCATGTGGCACAAGCCCGCTGGGACCACTGACTTGAAATTCAGGCTTCTATAGAATATGGTGTTCAATAGAAAGTAACAGGAGGTAATGGGACATGCAGAAAGAAGAGATTACTTATTGAAAAACAAATTAAATAAAAAATAGAAAAAAATGTGAAACATTAAAATACAGCGAGAATTGCATTAGGGTAGTAATGCATTACATCTTCTCTTGAACTTTTGATATTTCAATTGCACGACATCCTCAGTAGGATGGCTGTTCCGTTCCACAGTCCAACGGTGTGAGGAGTAAAGGACCTCTGGAACTGAGGAGTTCGACTGCGAGGCAGTGATGCCGTTTTTTCTTCACAACATTGGCTTTTAGCAGTGTTACCATATGCAATTCATCTAATTTTTTTTACTTTATTTATGATTTAATGGTTAGATTGCGTATTTTCCTATGTAGAATTATTTTCCGTGATGTTGGAAAACTACACGTCACTAGCTTAATATAAAGTATTTTTGACGAAGAAAAATAAAGGATTTCAATAAAATTCATTTGGTTAAATGAGCAGGATATGTTTTATAGCTTTATTTTCTTAATAAAACATAAAAAGGCAAAGTGACGATTTTTTTTCTTCGGTGCCGTGGCCTGTGGTCGGAAAAGCCACGGAGGGTTGCCAGATGTCACCAGAAAGCCACACTAATAGACGAAATTCCTCAAAACGGCAACCCTGCTGCGAGGCATATTTACAAACTATTGGTGCTGCTGTCCACCGAATCTGATTGCTCTAAATTCCCACTTGCATGCCCCTACCACTCTACCACTGTTTTTCTATGTGGTTAGATTTCGTCTTCGCTAAGTTCGGTTAACGGAATAGAATAGAGTTTAGGGCCAAAGCCAAGCACTAGGACCTTTGAGGTCATTCAGCGCTGGAAAGAAAAGTGAGAGTAGGTAAGTTTGATAGGTGTAACATGAAGAAAACCTCGCAGTTGCAATATGAATCAATTGTTAGAAGGCAGATAGAAAGATGGAAGAAGGCGAATATGAAAGGAGTTACCGTAAAAGGAATGAAAAGGGTTGCGGCTAGGGGCCAAAGGGACGCTGCAAAGAACCTGAAAGGAAGTAGGGGTTCTGGTGTGGACTTCTTGACTGCGCCGATTGTCCACACAAGCGAAACTCCTTCACAATTTGTATCATACCATCCTCTTGTGGGACACTGATGCAGCTAAGTTACATTAACAAGGTTTAAATTTTGTAAGACACCAGCCTGGATTACTCTGACTATTATCTTTTCAATTGAAGCGATTCAACAACAAAACTAAATGGATATCGAAACGGAATCAGTGCAACAATATGATAAAATTCAAACGAAATCAGTGCAACAATATGATAAAATTCAAACGAAACCAGCGCAACAATATGATAAAATTCAAACGAAATCAGTGCAACAATAATTCAAACGAAATCAGAGCAACAATGATAAAAATTCAAACGAATTCAGTGCAACAACATGATAAAATTCAAACGAAATCAGTGCAACAATAATTTAAACGAAATCAGTGCAACAATGATACAAATTCAAAAACGAATTCAGTTCCGTGCAACAAGACATGATAAAATTCAAACGAAATCAGTGCAACAACATGATAAAATTCAAACGAAATCAGTGCAACATGATAAAATTCAAACGAAATCAGTGCAACAATAATTCAAACGAAATCAGTGCAACAATAATTCAAACGAAATCAGTGCAACAACCTGATAAAATTCAAACGAAATCAGCGCAACAATATGATAAAATTCAAAGATATTTTTTGACACATCATTTCCTTCCTCTGCACATTAATCCAGTTAAACAAGCTTTGGCTGGAGCTTGTAAATACAAAAAAAAGCAAGATATCCAAAGTCAAAACTACCGATAGGACTTGGCATTTGCGAGAAACAATAAAAGCGAGTTAATGGTTGTTTTTTACTATTTGACTCTGAACGAAAACGAAAACAAAAACAAAAACAAAACAAAAAGCGAGCCCGAAAACAAAATGACAAAAGAAGCAAGGTAATCAAGGAGAATAAACGTTCACAGAAAAGCCTTTCCACGAAAAACGCGAGGGGCAATCAACGCAAGTCAATGCTCACTACAGCGATCTTTTCTATTCGAAACGAGGCCGTAATCATTGTAACCAACCCGTTATTGAACCGGCTTTTTGCTGGAAACGACGAGACGCGCCATTCAGCACAAAAACCTTCATCTGGCAGCACCGTATTACACATCAAGAATTGATTAAAAAAAAAGCTCTTTTTCTCATCTTTTTTTCCCCAAACACAGTACACAGATATTGCGATTTTGCAGACAGATTAATTATATATTCAACCGTCATCACTCGTCACCTGTCACGGAGGATGTCATCATTATCGCCTTTTCTCCGACATAACAGGGGATACGAAGGTTCTCTGTAAACCGCCCCCTCTCCCCCCAACCAACTTTGTGCCTCTTTTCCTAAAAATGTGTGTCAGGAGAGTCCAGGGTATTGCAATACTAAAATGAATGCCGTTAAAACAGAAAACGCTAAACCAATTTAAATGCAACAGCTCCCACTCCAACCTAACACCATTTACTCGCTGTTTTTTTAGATCTCTCTCTCTCTCTCTCTCTCTCTCTCTTAGTAGTAGCCATCTTGCTTGGTGAGACGTACCCGCGTGAAGTCAGATTAATCAACAGATATCACAAGTTTAACATACGACTAGAATTTGAGAAATATCTAGAAGTGTTCGTGAACTATCGGTGATAAGATTAGTGTGAAAATAGTAGATAAAGCGTCTTCTAAGTTAGTTTAACAAGTGTAATACTGAAATCAGAACAAGATGACAGTAAGTTCCAACTGCGGGAAAAGGTGGCGTAATTTAGCTTGCTTGGCAGATTCGCAATACGATGAGGTAGCAGGAAGGGAACTGGCATTTCTCATCTATGAAATCAGCAACAGTCCTAACCAAAAAGATACAAAAGCATTCATAGATATATTAGAAGGATATAATCCTTCAAACTGGAACAAATCTAATGAAAACATCTTGAAAATAATTGAAGAAGTTCCAAATAAAATCCAAGTGGTCAAGAGAACTCATAAAAGAAATATACATAAACCAACATATTCCGACAAAGAAAATGAATAAGGTGAATCTTGTGAATATCCTAATTGATGCATTAGGAAAAAGAATGCCAAAAGCATGCAAACACTGTGTAAGGTTTGGTATAGCATAGTCAATCACAAAACCTAATCAGAAAATGTGCTGCATGCAACATTCCGACCCATCCACAGTGTGCTGAGGTAATGCAAGATTTGAGAAAAGATACAAGAATTTTTTGTTCAACATGTCTATCATGGATAGACAATGTTATTAAATCAAGATTGAATGTACAAATAGTTGAGGATGAAGAAGAAGAGGAAGAGGAAGAAGAAGAAGAAAAAAGAAGAAGAGGAAAACGGAAGAGAAGTAAACAAAAATGAAATGACAGAAAAAATAAGGAAAACAAAGAACAAGATAAAAGTATGATGCAGAGATACTCATTGATACTACATATGAGGCAATAAAACAGCATACCTACGAAGAAATAAATTACGATATGACAACAGAAAAGCAAATCCCGAAGAGGCTCTACCCAGATCTACACAATGACGGGAAAGAGGAAAAAATAGACAAGAAAGACAAAATCTGCAACCTTTTGAAAAGAGGGAATTGCAGATTTGGAGAAAGATGTTACTACAAACATCCTAAGGTATGTCAAAACTATGAAATATATGGTAAATGTGCATACTTAGATGGCTATGGGGATGATTGCAGAGATCTGCATCCAAAAATATGTAAAAACCTAAAAGAAGGAAAAGGATGTAAGTTCGACAAAAAATGCAAATATATGCACCCTGTAGCCATGAATCATAATCAAATAAATAACCAACCAAGTAATAAAATCCAAAATAAGAAAGAAACAAATAAAGAGAGAAATCAAGAATATCAGGTAAAAGAGAAAAGCAAACCACCAATGAGATATGCAGAGGTGTCAGCAAAAAATTTCAAAGCATCAGCTCCGAAATTCTACTCAAGAGATAATAACTGTATTTATTATGCAAGAGGATATTGCAGAAACGGAGAAAATTGCAGATTCAGACACAAAATGAATAATTATGATGAGAAGGAAGATCAAATATTATGGAAAAGTTGGATTTTTTAATGTCAGAATTTCTGGAAATGAAAAAAAGAACAACATACCAGAACAGGAAAGAGACATGGGAAAATCCTTATTACTACCAATATTAAATGAAGGAGAAAACACGCAAACCATCATAGTGATGAATGCGCAGGGTTTAGTTACGAGTAACTCAAAAAGAAAAATAGAGTACTTAGAAGAAACTAACCCAAAATGAAAAGAAAATAGATATAATGAATATAAGTGAAACCTGGTATTCCCAAGAGACTGGGAATGATGATCAAATAAAAGGGTTCCAAACTTATAGATCAGATAGAAAAAATAGGAATCAAGGGGGAACCGCAATATATGGGAAAGACAAAAAACAAGGAAAAATATATGAGAAATATAGTAACTCAGAATGTGAACTAATAGCGGTAGAATTTGAATCTGAAAAATTGATGAACATAGTAATATATAGACCTCCTAATACTAAAGAGTTTGACTTAATAATTGAAAAATTGGATGATATATGTAGAAATCACAAGGACTGGACTATTCTCCTATCTGGTGACTTCAACTTTCCTTTCGTAGAATGGAAAGAACGAATAGGAGACTGTGGTTGTACTTATACATATAAAAAAGAGAGTAATAGTAGTGCAGAAGATAAGAGGCAATTTGAAAAGCTATTAGATATGCTACTAGAATACAACATTCAACAAATAAATCACCTGCCAACAAGAAAGGAAAATACTTTAGACCTAGTATTTGTGAACGAGATGAATTATTTTAAAGAAATAATAGTTTATAATGCGAGTATTTCAGATCATAATGTCATAGAATTAACAGTTCATTCCAAAGCAAGTGAAAATAGAGATAAGCAAGAAATGAAAAAGTGGGAAGGATATGGAAAATACAACTTCTACAGTAAAAATATAAAATGGTCAGAAATTAATGAAGAATTAAACAAAGATTGGGATAACATTTTCGTAAGTGATGACATAAGGGTAAATACGGAGATATTATATAAAATATTGGAGAAAATAGTGGATTAAATATATACCGAAGAATAAAAGTAAACATCATTCATGCATACCAAGAGACAGAAGGATCTTGTTCCAGAAAATCAGAAAGTGAAAAAAGAAAAAGGTCTTGCAAAAGAAAAAAATGCATGGAAAGTTATAGAACTAAAAAGTAAGATAGAAAAATGCCAGAACAAAAGATTATACAATCAAAAGAAAATGAAAAACGGGACTTGGAAGAAAAAACCCTATTAAATATCAAGCAAAACCCCAAACTATTATACTCATATGCGAAGAAGATGAATAAAAGAAGAATAGAAATAGGCCCTCTGAGAATTGAAGGGAGATTAACGAATGAAAAAAGGAAATTTGCAACATACTGGCAGAACGATATAAGAGAGAATTCACCCTAGAATAGATAATGAAGATAATGATATAGAAGTAAGGGACGAAAATAGTGAATATTTAGCTGACATAGAAATTAATGAAGCTGATATTGTGCAGGCAATTAATGAAATTAAAAATGGAGCTGCTGCAGGGCCGGATGGAGTCCCTGCTATTTTGTTAAAGAAAGTAGTTCATTCTATCGCAAAGCCACTTGCAATATTATTAAGACAAAGTGTAGATAGAGGCAAGATTTATGATGAGCACAAATTAGCATATATCACCCCTACTTTCAAAAGTGGATCAAGACTAGAGGCAAGTAATTATAGGCCTGTGAGTCTAACATCACATATTATGAAAGTGTATGAAAGGGTAATGAAGAAAAATATTATGAAACATTTAATAAAAAATAAATTGTTTAATATAGGACAACACGTTCGTACCGGAAAAAGTACACAAACCCACTGTTAGTCCACCGTGAGAACATATTCAAAAATATGAAAAGCGGAAATGAAACAGATGTGGTTTATCTAGACTTTGCAAAAGCTTTTGACAAAGTAGACCATAATATATTAGCAAAGAAAATTAGAAAACACAATATCGTAGATAAAGTAGGAAGATGGTTAAAAGAATTTTTACACAACAGAAAACAGATAGTTATTGCAAACGATGAGAAATCGGATGAAACCAAGGTAATATCCGGTGTGCCACAAGGTACGGTGCTAGCTGCAATATTGTTTGTTATTATGATTGAAGACATAGACAGTAATGTTAAGGATTCGGTAGTGAGTAGTTTCGCTGATGACACAAGAATAAGTAGAGAAATTACTTGTGATGAAGATAGGAACGCTCTACAAAGAGACCTTAACAAAGTATATGATTGGGCAGAGGTAAATAGGATGGTATTTAACTCTGATAAATTTGAATCAATAAATTATGGAGACAGAGAAGGAAAGCTATATGCATTATAGAATGCTAATAGCCATTCTGTTGGCAAAATGTAAAGCAAAAATGGGAATGTTGTTACGGCACTTCAAAACAAGAAAACCTGAACACATGATTATGCTTTATAAAACATATGTTCGTAGTCCACTTGAATATTGCAATATGATATGGTACCCACACTATCAAAAGGATATTGCACAAATAGAGAGTGTACAAAGGTCCTTTACAGCTAGAATAGAAGAAGTTAAGGACCTAGACTACTGGGAAAGACTACAAGCCTTAAAATTATATAGTCTAGAAAGGAGAAGAGAACGCTACATGATAATTCAGGCATGGAAACAGATAGAAGGAATAACAGAAAATATCATGGAACTAAAAATATCAGAAAGAGCAAGCAGAGGTAGATTAATAGTGCCCAAAACTATACCAGGAAAAATAAGGAAAGCACACAGAACATTAATCCACTACGCACCAGCATCGATAATGCAGCGTCTATTCAATGCGTTGCCAGCTCATCTGAGGAATATACAGGAGTGAGCGTAGATGTGTTTAAGAATAAGCTCGACAAATATCTAAACTGCATCCCAGACCATCCAAGATTGGAAGATGCAAAATATACCGGAAGATGTACTAGCAACTCTCTGGTAGACATTAGAGGCGCCTCACACTGAGGACCTGGGGCAACCCGAACGAACTGTAAGGTAAGGTAAGGTAAGGTAAGGTCTCTCTCTCTCTCTCTCTAACAGTTACAAGACACGCTTGACCGAATTATCTTTGGTAAACAGCTTCTTAGATAACTTGATTATGTAGTAAAGTGGTGGATCGCTCTAATTGCAATCATAAGACAATTATGGCGGAAAGTAATATTTCCTGAACATATCAGTCGAGTTTGTCAAGTATGGTCCCGTTCGCCCGTCGCTACGCTTAAAGCTTAGGTTTAACAACATTTTATACGAAGTACCTCAAGTACTCCATCGGATTTGCGTTAAAACGCTGAGAGAAAAACACTTAAGTAACATTTTAAATACCAAACATTGTTTTTATTGAAAATAATCACATTTCTCTGCAGTTTTTTTCTGTTCTGTATCAACATTATCTGCAATCTGTACCTTTTTGGTAATTTTCTCTTCAAGAGTAGCTGCCACTTACCGTGTTAGCTCACCGTTTTAGTGGTTTCTTTTGCATGTGAAACTTTTCCGTGCTTCGGCCTCCTGACATATTTCCTGGTTTGCCCTTACTTTCTTGCCACTGGAAGGATAAACTGTATCCTTGGATCCTAATCGAGGGCTCCACAGCCTTTTGTAATGAAAGATACTGTCACCTGACTGTCTGATGACTGATTCACTTGTTATGCAACCTGGCGTTGCAACGACTACGGCCATCGACGATCGGTTGCTTCGTGATTAAATGACAAGATTTAATGACTGGCTTACTCGACCTTGTAATCGTTTTAATAAATGCCTCTTTCTTTTGAACCAGGTCGTAACTGAACCATAGATACCATTAGATAGCTTTCCATTGCCGTCTGCATTCGTTATTAACATTAGATCATTTCTCCAGTCATTTCAAATTAGCTACTCGCGTTCTAAATTGAATGCTTGTATAAGCCTCCATTTGTGAACTGTCAAGATGCACCGGAAAGTGTGTTCATATACACCAGGTGTAATAAGTACACGCACAAATACTACTAAAATATGTCTGAAGTATAAATATTCCAAGGGAATAAATCGCCATTTCACTCTTTATAGACAGGATATAAAGTTCACTTAAGAACTCATACGGAAAGTGACCTCATCTCTAAAAAAAAGTTTAGTAACCCACTTCTTTGGAGAGAGAGAGAGAGAGAGAGAGAGAGAGAGAGAGAGAGAGAGAGAGAGAGAGAGAGAGAGAGAGAGAGAGAGAGAGAGAGAGTAGGCAACAATTGTAGGCTGTCTATTAAACGAGGTGTTAAAAATTCTCGCAAAAATGTGCAAAATTCCGTCTTAGGAAAGTACTCGTCATGGCTGAATTAAAGCCAGTCTTTCATACAAAGATTAATAAAATGTCAGAACCAACATGTTCAGCATGTTGTTCTGTACATACGGTGGCAATGTTGTTGGTAACGTATTTTCATTAAGGAAAACACTGAAATCATATGAACCAGTAACGCTCTCAGGCAACTGCATCTCCCGAAATGTAACCAAGTACTGAAACCTTCCCTGAAAAAAAAAAAGCGGGACGCAATATCTTAAAAACTGACCATAGAATCTTCTTGAAAATAATCTCATTATATTACCTATACCCAAATTACTTCCACGATACTTTTGAACTACCTAACCTAACCTAACCTAACCTAACTTAATGGCATGACAAAAACACCGGGACTGGTGCAATACTAGTATACATCTCTGGAAGTTACCGCCCCTTCCCATCGTATAAAAAAATACTGATCAACTACAAATTTCGTATAAAATAAAAATAAGCCTTAGTCACAATGCGACGTGAAGACTGGATGATTAACGTCCAAAAACAAATCTTAGAAATCCAGCTGTGATTTAAACGGATATAACAAGCATTTGACGCAATCTGAATCTGGACTGTGAGAGCAGCAAGTGAAACGGAGAACGAAATTAGCAGTTTTTACAGGTTTATATTTACGAGACAGCTGCAATACAACTTCCAACAATTCCTTTCTATTACATGGTTTCATTTATCAACTTATAACCATTCCATATTTCGGTAGCGGTCTCAGTAGCAATAAATCACATTGATTTAAAACCTTCAACGCAACTATTTCCATAATATGATAGAATAGGATGTAAGAGTTAGGCTAGAGGCCAAACGCTGGGACCTTTGAGGTCATTCAGAGCTGAAACGGAAATTGTCAGCAAGGTTAGCAAGATGCAACATTCGGAAAACCTCAAAGCAGTTGCACTATGAAACAATTGATGGAGAGAGTGGAAAGTCAGATGAGCAGAGGTACAGTAAAATGAATGAAAGAGGTTGCAGCTAGGGGCCGAAGGGACGCAGCTAACCCCCTAAGTAATGCCTACAGTGCACCACGTGAGGTGCACAACTCTAAACAGGAAAAAATTAAAACAGATGAATACCTTCGTTCCATGCGAACTGGCATCAAACCCGAAAGCCTAAATCACGACCAACATAACCCAAAGTACAGCTCCCTCGGACACAGAACGATTTGATTACAGACATTCCGAAGAAGCACAACATCGCGTGTATAATGCACAGAGCCCCAAAGGTTATCGTGGATCCCTAAAACTCCATTATGTCGGGAACAAACAGAGCGCGTTTCCGCTGGGAAATTAGAAATGCCTTGAGCGTTGAACACCCGCTCGGCAAAAGCAAACATTACGGGTACCCATATTCTAGAACCCCAGTCCCAACCCCAACCCCAACTTCTCTCTCTCTCTCTCTCTCTCTCTCTCTCTCTCTCTCATACATATACTAGTATCAGCTGGCAAACCGATCCCCAGTTGGGAGCCAGCCCCAAGGCAATTTTTGCCAAGGGTTGTTGTTTCTACTTTACATGGGTACATCTCTGCAACTTTAATCTGGTGGGGTCTGGCCTCAAGACCGCATTCCAGTCCTCGAGACTGGCTGGCATCCTTATTACATGGCTTAATGTTTGACCTGAATAAAGAATTTAGGCCAAAGGCCAAGCACTGGGACATATGAGTCATTCAGCGTTGAAACGGAAATAGACAGTACAATGTTTAAAAGGTGTAACAGGAGGAAAACCTCACATTTCCACTATGGTACAATTGTTAGCTGAGGTGGAAAGTAAGATGGAAGAAAGCGAATATGAAAGGAGGTACAGTAAATCACGCTGCAAAGAACCTAAGGTAATGCCTACAGTGCATCGCATCGAGGCGCACTGACGGCACTAGCCTCCTACGGGGGGAGGGAGGTCACTCGATATTGATTTCAATCTGGGGTAAGAGCTACAGGACCTGACTGCGAAACTGGCACTCCTTTTCAAGGGAAGGAAAACCCCGTAAGAGACTTACTAACTGGTCATGAACATGTCGTGTTGCTCTATTAATTAAGCGTAGGAGTAGCAGGCCATATTACCCTGCCCACTGAAATTAAATTTCTTGAACTCCAACATTATCCCAACTTCTTGAACACCTTTTAAGCAAAACTCTTACCATCCTTTGGATTCAGAAATTCCATGACATGGTCCACCACGTAGTACTAAACATGAACTGTTTTTAACGAACCCCCCTCCCCCACTTTTTTTGTGAGCTGCAATAAAACCCAGTTTAGTAAAAATTTTGTTCCAGCTGTGGCCAAACTACGAATGTTTATTTTTTCAAACAGTTGAGAGTTAGAAATTCATGAGCCCAGATGAATTGCAAAAGCCCTTTCACTGAGTGTCTTTCCTTAATATAGGAGTTTCATCTCGTCTGTTTTTCTTTTTCATTTCCCTTCTATTGTTTATTCTCTGCTTCTCTATTCCTTCCTCCGTTCTGGGCTACTTTCCCTACTAGAGCCCTTGTGTGCTTGCTGCATCCAGCTTTTACAACGTACACAAAGAAAGTGGAAACTTTACCAATTATGAGAGAATCTTCGAGGTTCCCAAAGACCTCGTGAGCAAAATGACACCCTTCAAGATCAGTCCGATATCCCACAGCGTTAAATTATCGAAACGATTATACAAAAAAATGATCATGCTCAACCTTAGCGTATACGCCCTACTTACGTAACCTTCTCAGAAGGCTCATCACTTGATTATATTTCCCGAGACGCGGGTTTTTAAGTTCTGAGCTGCAGGTTTCGTATAAATACTGCGCGCTCTCAAAACAGTTTCGCGAAAACTCTCGGTCATCTTCATTAAAACTTTTGGGGCGGAAGTGAAGTTCGTTGTACGACAAAGAAAATGAAGTCGGGATGAGAAGCAGGCGGCAAATGTCTATTTTTCTCTCTCTCTCTTTTTTTTAAGTCATTGGAATTAGGATGCCGATTTGTCTCAAAACTTAACCCGTGATAAAGAATTAAAATCCTGATAGGCTGATTGCCTTTTTTTTTTTCTGCGAGATCTGGCGACAACTGAAAAATGAAGTCTGGAAGAGAGCAGGCGGCAATTTCTTTTTTTCGTTACTGTTTTCGTTATTGTAAGTTAATGGAATAAAGACACCCTGACAGGATCTCTGTCTTCTTAGATACAACCTCGCTACGACTGAAAAATATGTAATGAGTCTATGTCTAATAACATTATTCAATGATTCTATATATAATACAAAAATACTTAATGATTCTATGTGTAATGCAAAAAGTTGATTATCTGAAAACCCACATAAAACATTCTTTCAATTAATTAAAAGGATAAAAATACACGCACACACACACACACACACACACACACACACATATATATATATATATATATATAATATATATATATATATATATATATATATATATATCTGTGTGTGTGTGATTCTAGATAGGTAGTCATCTTCAATTTAAGAATATTCGAACTAGGGTCAAAGTATAAAGAGAAAATATCGTAAATGGAAGTACCTATATCATTGCACGAACCGTAAAGAAAGTAATAAAAATCCGAAGCACAGAAAGTACAGAAACACCGATATATAAAAAACCAACGACAATCCGTCAATGAAGCATCAGTCATTCAAAAAAATTGCCTAAAAATATTTAACAAATGAAAAATAACGTTCTTTAACGTTTGAAAACCGCAAAAGCAAATGGAATTGGTGTTTTCCCATTCACAACTTGACAGGTCTTGTGGAGAAATTGGTTTTACTACACGGAAATTATTATATTTTTAATTATATACATCTTAAGCCATCATATTTAAGGCGAAAACACGCATTGTTAGACCATGTGTGTATATATATACACATACACATATATAACTGAATCACGAAGTAATGGAACGTGATGAATATATAAGTAAAGACCAATTTCACTAAGGAAAGAGAAACGAAGTAGTTCTGCAAGGCCTTTCGACTTCTTGCCCTTGAAAGACAAGTCAAAAGGCATTGCAGAACTCCGTCGTTCCTCTTTCCCCCCCCCATGTGCCTAATTTGGTCTATAATATATGATCATAGTATATCATATATATATATATATATATTATATATATAGAGTCAATAATATATATTATAACCTAAATACAATCTAATTCCTGTACAAGACATAGTTGCAAAAGTCACCTGTGCTTAAGACTAGTCCAAAACATTACTAATATACTTATACATCCATAGAACTGAAGGACTGCATGACCACGCACCTGCGAAAGAAAATATGGTGTATTAGTTCAAGAGAAGAGATAATGAAAATAATATTATTTGCAGACCAAAAATTGAGAGTGAAAATAAATCCAATAGTAGTATGCAGTAACAGCCGATTGGTTTTGACTGTCAGTGTTGGTTATTACATATATAAAACCTACTATAATTTTAATACGTACAAGTAATGAAAATATCTGTAACCTTCCTTCTAAATACATATAAATTAACAAACCTTCCGAAGAAAATTCATACAAATAAGTAACACACATGTGTGTCCGCAAGCCAGACAGTCAAATCCCACCCTTGAAGACAGTTACCTCAGAGATAAAAGTCAGGTGGAATCCTCGCGCGTGTTTTAATTAAGACATTACTTTTGTCCTTATATAATGAAAATTTAAATGGGCAAGCAGCTGCCTTCATCACGTGGGAGTTTCCCCCAGCCCACAACCCAACCTCCTTAGGACCCCAGACCCCACACCACCGTGGGTCTTGTCCTTTTTCCTTTTTATTTTCCGTAAGGACGATTCCACTCCACACCTAACAAGATTTAATACAAATCCGGCAGCCGACTCGCCGCGAGGAACGAGCGAAAAGGAAAAGTTTTTTCCTAGGATTCAGAAATTAATTTTCCCTCGGCAGCTTCAAGTCAACTGTACAATAACAAGGTGTGCTCCGACATCCATCTTACTCGGGACGCGTGTAAGATTTTCCCCTCACGCATAAGTTGTAAATACTTTATTCATAACTTAACGTTAAGTGGTCTTCGTAATTAATACTCATACTTAGCACTACCCATACAATGTGATTCGGATCCCACAATAAGTTGTAGGTCCCCTTTGCTAGGTAACCAATTGGTTCCTAGCCACGTAAAAATATCTGATCCTTCGGGTCAGCCCTAGGAGAGCTGTTAACCAGCTCAGTGGTCTGGTTAAACTAAAATACACTTAACTTGTTAACACCTCATACTAACAACAATGTTCAAATATAAAGGACACAAATTAAACACATTCATATATTCTCAGTTACAAGTGGAGACACAAAATTATCGAACAGAAACACAGCCTAAATTCAGTACACCAAACAAATTAAAACGTGCGCAAATCTACTGTCAAATAGAGCCTTGTTTACCCACGAAATTCAAAATAAATTCGCTATATTTTTTTACAAATAACTTTCTGTACTGTTTAACATGCACGTTATTTATTTTTTTACATTTTCATTCTGATAAATAAATCACAAATATCCTATCCTAAAATTCCCGTACCTTTAACTCAAGGCAAAACACCTTTTTCAGACCTTTTCAAACTCTCCTAACCAAACCCAACCCCCCCAACAAGAACAGCAGCAGTAAGAACAACAACAAAGTACTTTGTAGGCTTACTCCCCGAGTAAGCGAAAATGCAACTGTTAAATAACAAGACTGTTACGGTGATGTATCACATACGTTACTATCAGGAAGTCAGAACACAGAAAGATAAGAAATCTGCGTCTGAACATCTATTAAAGATGAATAATAATAATAATAATAATAATAATAATAATAATAATAATAATAATAATAATAATGGAGAAACAAATCCATAGTACATATATCTGAAGATAATTTTGTACAGAAAGCTTTCCCGAAAGATTTCTGTTCAGATTTATCTTTAAATATATGTACATATATAATGTGAATTTATTTCTCCATTTCAAGACTCATGCTACTATGAGTATTTTTAATAATAATAAAATAATAATAATAATAATAATAATAATAATAATAATAATAATAATAATAATAATAATAATACGTTGAAACGTCCCTAACAATAGCAATTGCCATCAAAGACCTAATTATCCTTTGGTTTGAGTGTAATAAACGTCTGGTGCAGTCCACTGGGAAGGCATTTAAGGTAATGCCATATTGTAGGAGATCCCCAGCTGGAATAACTTAAACGCTTAGCATTCCCATTCCGGGGGAATATCTCCGTTACAAATTCTATAAGCACCAGCACCATCCTTACATGATATTAACGTTCAATTTAAAAAAAAAAAAAAAAAAAATTGCAGTTAGGAAACGCTGCGTATGAAGTTTACTTGAGATCTTTTTTTTTTATGTTGTTCTCTTATCCAATTACTGAGATGCAGCATCCTCGCCCATAAAGATTTGCCGAGATACCGGATTCTGTGAATTTCAGTCGTCATCCATACAGAGTGTGTATAATTATTTTTATATATATATTATATTTTATTTTTATATATATACTATATATATACATATATATCTATATATATATATATATATATATGCTATATCATATATATATGATAATATATATATATATACATATAAATATATATGTATATATATTATATATATATGTGTGTGTGTGTGTGTGTGTGTGTGTGTGTGTATATAGTGTGTGTGTGTGTATACACAAGAGAGAGAGAGAGAGAGAGAGAGAGAATCACTGAATTCCGTCGTGTATTATGAATGCCAATTGATTTCTGTCACACTGGGTGACATGCCCTTTGCTAAAGGTAACATGAGAGGAAAATGTGGCAATCACCCGGCGAACATGATCCCTAATAAAAACAACCGGGAAAACACAATTCGCGTTAAATAAGTCTCATTCAAAACAATGTAGACAACCGACACAAATCAAAACATAAACCTGGTTGTTTTTTTCTTATTTCAGATTCTGAAAATTAGTTCGTCCTGGCCACCTTCTTATAAGACTCGAGCAGAATAGTATAATTAGTCTTCGTGTTCCGGGTATAGTACACAGTAAAATGAATTTCTGTAAAGCGTTTAATGCTGTAAGACACACTCAGACACGCCCCATGAAACTCTCAGCCGAAGTCCATGAAAATTTCAGCCACGACCCGCTGGTGGCCTGTGTTCTTGGCACCTGTAGCAACACCAGACGCACGACTATGGCTAATTTTAACTGTAAATAAAGTAAAACCCACTGAGGCTAGAGGGCTGCAATTTGTTATGTTTGATGATTGGAGGGTGGATGAGCAACATACCAATTTGCAGCCCTCTAGCCTTGGTAGTTTTTAAGATCTGAGGGCGGACAGAAAAAGTGCGGACGGACAGACAAATAGCCATCTCAATAGTATTTTTCATTTTACAGAAAATTTAAAAAGTTGGGGAAAGTTGGACCAACAAAGAAGCCCACAGTTACTTTAATCCAATTCCTTTCCCATGACTACAGCACTGTCATTCCAATGTCTGCCCCTGTCAGTTCTCAGCAATTACCGATAAACATCTTCAAATACGTAATTACCTAAGTACACTGACATATAAAACGTCAGTGAAAATACACAAAGAAGAAGGATAATGAAAAGCGTCCCAGTGCACCAGCGCTCTACCCTGGCATCTAGATTAGGAGAGATATTGGAGGGAGAGAAAACAAACAAAATGTTTACCATATTGACACACCAGAGACCGCGGTGTCAAAAGCTCTTAATTCCCCTCCATCATTTGCATACATCAGCATAAACATTCCGGTATATGAAAGCGTGAGCACTACAGTTTTAAAAAAAATAACCCTTTTCTCTGAGAAGTATATAAAAGAAATACTTTCAGCGCACTCCAAATCACCGAAGAGATGAGGTTGGTCAGAATGTGAGCGGGTGACCAACAACAAGCAATATCAGACATCGCCAACAAGTAACTCTGCAGGTCATTTTGTATGGGAAAATTCATGGAGATTGCAAGACCCTCTGGCGATACACATAAGGAAATAAGCTGACAGCATGAAGTAGCTTATTTAACTTGGCTTAAGCTCCTCATCTAACACAAAACGAAAGAATAATAAACTGAATATATGTATATATATTATATTAAATATACATTCGTATATATATATATATATATATATATATATATATATATATATGTGTGTGTGTGTGTGTGTGTGTGTGTCTGTGTGTGTGTATAAACACACACACTCATATATATATATATATATATATATATATATATATATATATATATATATAATATAAATTTGTAGTTTCAATAGCAACAATTACCTCTTAACTTTTCGTTCTCCACAAACTCCTTGAATCTGGCTTCTACTATAAGCTTCCCAACTACGTAGAAGAAAGAAATTAACATCAACAACCCATGCCCCATTTATCTCACCTTCAGATTCAAAGTTATCCGTGAAAAAAGTCCATAAACCGTAAAAGAAACAGACAATTGTTGTCTGTACCTATCAGAAGAAATTTTATGGTGAATGTGACTACCAACTTCATGTAGATACATTAAAGGTATATTCTTATAATAACGTGTCTTCGTGCCAATGCGCATTCTGTGGTCATTAAAACTTCGAACATCTTTCCAAGCTACATATTAAAGTGCATTTCCTTGTGAAGATATCGATTTGGATATTCTGCTGCTGTTATGTGGTTTCAACACATGCACTACTTCCAAAATGACTGCCAAGGTGGAATAAGATATTCCACCTTCATGATTACGGTCTGTGTCCTTGGGAAGGCAAATTTCTCGATAGAAATTGAAATTTCTAGGCGATACCTCTACAGACTTACTGCACTGAACAAGGACCTGTAGGACATGTCGTGAAATTAACATGCTCCTTAGCGCTCTTAGGTTCCTCTTGAAGAATTTTCAGTCGTATGTGTATGCAAATATTGAAATATAAAACTATGTGAACTTGGATTTGCCAGCACCACGGTGATCCAACAATTATCACTTATGCAAATAATGAACCACTTACTTCTTTCTAATGATAATAATAATAATAATAATAATAATAAAATTGAGTAATTAATTAGCCACTGCTGCCTTTCAATGCTACCCACCCGACAACTTAAATTGGGCACCAAATCACCTTGAAAACTTACGCCACGATCTCTGTTAACTTGGACTAAAGCTTCTCGGCCATTGAAGAATATCGATCCTAACCTAACCCATCCTAGGATGTCCTCTGTTTAGGCTGTCCTACCTTAGCTGACCAAGAAGAAAGTGATTTTGGCCAGAGTGTTTCAAAGATCTTGGAGCTGCTCTCCTTCCCCAAATAATCGGCGAAATCTAAGTCCTGCAAACGTTATCAGAGTTCTCGTCCAGTTTTGCCAAGAACTTACATCATTGACGGGAGCAAATATAATAGCCCTCTACCATTCCTAATTTATAGTTGCGACTATTTCAGCCAATACACTTGTTACCCTTTAATATTACGTACAGAAGAGAGTGATGTTTTCGTTATATTGAGAGAGAGAGAGAGAGAGAGAGAGAGAGAGAGAGAGAGAGAGAGAGAGAGAGAGAGACTCAAGTAGACCAACATTGGTTTGATTTCACCGTAGATTTACAAAATTAATTTTCTGTCTGTCCGTTCAGCAACGGATGGCCAACTAAACGCTGATCAGTCAATGATGGTAAGAACAACCATCATCATTTTAGACCTAGGAATTTGATTACAGTCGGAAAATATTTATAGACAGCCATTTGGTTTGAGCCTCACGGAAGATCTAACTAGTCTTTTATAACTAACAGCATTACCGTTGCGTTGTGGTGCTTCATATATTTTAAGGGAGATGCAGTGTATGATAAGAATGAGAAATTGTTATAGTTTTATAGAGTATATACAACGACCAAACCAAAGATTTAGCCTACGCTACGATGAGGAATGGGAAATTTGTAATAAAACTCACATTTCTGTCATGCAGTTAAGATGCACATCAACTACTGAAGACCAAACTAGGGAACAACATTAAAAAACATAGCTAAAATAATAGGATAAAAACATTTCGTCGGGACAGACAAATTCCCAACATTCTTCGGAGCATCTGAAGAATGACAGACCCGATATGTTTCATAAAAGCGACTTTTCTGTCAAGAATAACGCTGATCGTTTCAAATTAATTGAATGGATGTGATTTGGCCCACATGGTCCCCAGCCCTGGCGCCGCATTAAATGAACTGCATGTAGTTAAAAGAAACATGGTCAATTAATATATCTGGATGAGGGGGATGAATGTCCTAAACCTTCTGACAATCAAAAGTTGAATTTTTTAAAGGTTTAACAGCTCGCGCTAATTTGAGCTAAATGTATACAAATTTACACAATGATGGTGACTTCCTGTGTTAGTCGAAGGATGCCAATAAGGCATGGGAGAACTAATACAAGTTCCGTATCTTGTCAATTAGGCGGATAAGAATATTATTAATAATGCCAGTGCAATTTAGCATAATTTACAAATACTTTACTTTCATATACAATCATGGACAAAATACACACACACACATACACATATAATATATATAACGAAAAAAACGCTATACTATTAAAAACGGAACACTTTAATCTCGAACAAAATTTTTGTGCTATATAACGGCAAAAAAAAAAAATACAATATTTTTCTGGAAAATTATGAAACTACAATTTAAGGATAAATCTTTTGGTTTGGTAGGTTTCAATATATAACCCAATTTTTTAAAACGAACCAGGCTTCCTGCAGTTTCGAAAGTTTTCTTGAAGATTATTATCATTAATACCATTATTATATGTCTCAATCATAGACGCTTGTCAAGAGTACCTACCAACACATATAACGAAATGGATACGGTATTATTTACTGCGCTTGCAACTCTAACGACAGAGGTCACTCAACATTTTGGTTAGAAGACCACACGGGTTCCAGTTCAACAAGTCCCGGCGATGCACCGGTGGTAATGCCTGAGCAATACTATGGAACAGAGGACACCTCTTTGAGAGAAATGAACTCGGTTTAACTTAAAATACCTTAACAAACAGTTTCTCCCATCAAAACCCTTCATAACCTATATATGCAACAGCGCAAGTACGCATTCTAAGAGTACTCATAAGGCAATACTCGTCCCCTAGTCACCCCTGCCCGACTTTTCTCTATAACATTCCTATTAACGAAAGGTGAAAAAGACACCTTAATGGTTGTTACGAAATAAGTAATTATGAATCACGAATGCTCTAAGGGCAACCATTTATTGTTGTTATTGTTATTGTTATTGTTATTGTTTTTGTTGTTGTTTTGTTGTTGTTGTTGTTAAGGGTCCACAAAAATACAGTGTTAAGAGTCCGTGTATAATTTTTAGGACTTTACAGAAAGCTTTCGAACCCTTCCCTGGGTTCTTCTTCAGTCCAAATGAACAATCAGTTACAACATGTACAGAGGTAAATTTAAAAACGAGAGTCGTTGAAGATCGTTGACAACGGTAGTTAGCTCGTTAATGGGCCAGGTGAAGAAAGAGGGCAGTTAACTCCAACTAAGTGATATCCTCTCCCCTATCAATCCTTCTGGCTGCAATTGTCTCGTTCCAGTTGGGTCTTTGTCTACATAGACCCAACTGGAACGAGACTAAAATTATCTTTAAAAGTAACAATGTAAATGTCCGACGACTAGTCGAGGGAGCTGCTATAAGTTTAGGAGAATCATTCAAAGGAAACAGTTCTTTTGTCAAAGAAGACCCATTTGTTAAATTTTTATATTGCTAGTATGTTTTTAAAAAAATTTTTAACTGTAGGACAGGCTCTATTTTTCCCTCTCCTGATGCTGCTCCTGCCTTGCCTCTCCCAGTCCAGGTAACGGCTGCCCCAGAGGAGTCTGGTTACAGTGCCCAATCTACGCCCTCGGATGAAGGACTTCCTGCAACGTTGCAACAACCTCTGCGGAGATCCAACAGAATTGCAGCCAGAAGGATTGATATGGGAGAGGATATCACCTAGTTGGAGTTAACTGCCCTCTTACTCCACCTGGCCCATTAACGAGCTAACAATCGTTGTCAACGATCTTCAACGATTCTTGTTTTTAAATTTACCTCTGTACATGTTGTAACTAATTGTTCATTTGGACTGAAGAAGAACCCAGGGAAGGGTTCGAAAGCTTTCTGTAAAGTCTTAAAAATTATACACAGACTCTTAACACTTTGTGTATTATTGTGGACCCTTTACAACATTATAATATACTCTCGCGATAGAGAGTTTTCCCCTACTACTACTACTACTACTACTACTACTACTACTACTACTATTATATTTTATTTTATTTTTTTTTTTTTTTTTTTTTTTTTTTTTTTGCTCTATCACAGTCCTCCAATTCGACTGGGTGGTATTTATAGTGTGGGGTTCCGGGTTGCATCCTGCCTCCTTAGGAGTCCATCACTCTCCTTACTATGTGTGCCGTTTCTAGGATCACACTCTTCTGCATGAGTCCTGGAGCTACTTCAGCCTCTAGTTTTTCTAGATTCCTTTTCAGGGATCTTATTATTATTATTATTATTATTATTATTATTATTATTATTATGGCCAAGGTCGCAGATCACCAAATTTGGTGTCAACTGTAAGGACATCATTAGAGGAGTAAGCATGCCAGATATGATCTGTCTACCTCATGTTTCGAAGGTTAGGGCAAAGTTCCGTACTAAACTGACTAAGTCCCTGTAATTGTGTTGGGGTCGCGATGACAGACACACAAACTGACAGGCAGAAACTCAATTAAGGCAAGCCATCTCACATCAATCACGCCTTCAGATGATGGCCTACTTTTGCGCCAAGTTTTACAGAAATCCCTTCAAATGTGTAAAACAAGTCACAATGACTTAAAGTAAATGCGACAGATACGCTGGCAGACAGACAGTTAGACAAATCGGATGAAATCATGCACATCTATTCTTGACGGTCTACCTTTGCACAATGTTTCACTGAAATCCTTGCACCGTGCACGAGGACTTAAAACTACAAGGTAATTATACACATACGGATAGACAGATGACCTCCTTTCTTTCTAAGTTTGACTAGACTAAAAGCAGACGAGATAAGGCACACTGATGCACACACACTGCGGGACGGAGGGAAAACTAAAATACCCTTTCTTCCGGATATGTTAGCACGAGGCTTAGAAAAAAAATTAAGTCTCTATGTCAGTTGCCCCCCTCGAGACAGGTTGTAGTATACTCTTTGAAACCAAACCTCTAGTAGCAATTTTAATGGAGCCGCAGAGGCAACTCTACGAGCATTTGCTTTAAAAATACAATCGATGCATTTAAGATAGTACACCCAGGGGGAAGGACGATGGTCTTTATAATAATAATAAAAATAGTATACCCTAGAAATGCAAGAAGTGCTGCATATTCATAAACTCCAAAACACACTTAGCTAACATTTCCTTCCCTTCACTGCACCCTCTACTGGCTTTCTCCCCTGCCTTCGTTTTTGCCGCGTCTAATAACTTCCCATTTATGAGGCCGATCTATAGAGTTTTCGGAGAAGGGGCCCGCCACTCTCCTTCCCCTTCTTTCTTCTTGCTTCCTGTAGGTCTCATCTGAATAAGAGGAGAACATAACCCCGTTGGACACCACATTTTACGCGAGGGCTCTTCTGCGGAACATATTTTATAAAAAGGGCGAGGGAGAATATTGTATAATGGAATAAAAGAATGGGAGGTTGGGTCCCTCGGGAGCAATGTGGTTGGGACATCCCTGATGTCCAGAGAAAGAGGTGGTGTGTTTTCGTCTGAGTATATGCCTATTAGAAAGTTGGTAGAACTATCGGATCCTTCCTAGATAGTGAGCCCCTAGGGCGTGTTTAGTACAAGCTCGATTGGGGATGACCGTAAATTCATAAATAAAAATACTGTAAATATCATAAAAGTACTAACCCCAGTCCTAGACAGCAACCCCCGAAAACTCTAATTTATCCAGATAACACTATAGTGAATGTGAAAGAATATCATTTTTCAAGCAAGCTTTCCTATAACTTTAATTGAACTGAAATAAATTAAGCCCAATCCCTAGTTTCGTGTGGACACGTTCTTGTCCCGCCTATACTTTATCCGTTCATATGAAATTAATTGCATAACAACCAAATAAGATCACTTTCCAATGGAATACTGAAATCATAGATTTATCCTACGACCATTCCGAAGGCTGATACCAAACTCCAATCTCCGGCCTCAAACAAGAACTCAGTCTTAGGCTTGTAACTAAATTTCAGTACCGGTGCCTGTAACAGAACCCAGTTCTATAAATTTAATCCAAAACCAAGTCCCAAAAGGTGAAACAAAAATCCACTTCAAGGACTTAAACCAAAACAGAATTTCAAATATGAAACTAATCTTAGTCCCAGGCCAGAAACCAAACATGTCACGGAAAGATAACCAAAATTCAGTTCCAGGTCTAAAGCCAAAAGTAGGCCCCTTTTCCTAACACCATTATCCAGTGCCAAGGTTGACATCAGAATCCAGTGTCAAAGCTGACGTCCGTATCTTTGTTACTTCCTAAGGAATTAACAAAGATACGGTTGCAGGACTAACACCAATAATGAGTCACAGGGATGACACTAAAATCCCAAAGCTGGAACAAAAATACGTTAACAAGGAATAAAATTATATATTAATTTAAAATTTTGCTCTGGCGATGGAGCAATAAATCGAATTTTTAAAGTATATTGACACCATAGTTACTCTAATGCAATCATGTCAAGAATATATATTCAAACTCCCAGCGGATAATCTATTTGGCCTTCATATGAGATATATAACTAAAACAAAACAAAGTTTAATTGTAACTATAAATAAAAGTAAAAATTCCCAGAAGTTTCTTCGGCACAATCGAGTTTTCTGTACAGCGTATAATACTATATGTGCCGTGGCCCGAGAAATTTCAGCCACGGCCCGCTGGTCGCCTGTCCTATTGCGTTGCCAGACGCACGATCTTGGCTAACCTTACCCGTGAAAAATATACTTAGGCTAGAGGGCTGCAATTTGGTATGTTTGATGATTGGAGAGTGGATGATTAACATATAAATTTGCAGCCCTCTAGCCTAGTAGTATCTAAGATCTGAGGGCAAAGAAACAGTGCGGACGGGCAGACAAATAACCAACCTCATTAGTTTTCCTTTACAGAAACAATGTAAGTGAAATACGTAACATATAAACCGCAACTAAATCACTATTAAGATAAATGTATAAAAACAACTACAACCTCAGCAACTAGGCGAACAGAATCAATATGAAAGCAATTCGCAGCGGCCCCATTCACTGTCATTCACAGGTAAATTTGCACACCCTCTCTTTAACTCCATTTTGTAAGTATAATGAAATGTCCTGCAATTTCTTCATGTGAACGTGAAAGTTCTCCATTTGTGCTAACTACCTTACGTTGATCAGTTGGCCTTGACCTCAAATTTCAACTTTTCCCTTTTCTCTTCCACGTTATCAAAAATAAACAGCTTTTACTAACTTGGTTCCAGTTTTCCTTTTTTTCTTCCGTTTTCAAAAATACAGCTTTTCCTGACTTGGTTTCCAGCTTTTCCATTTTTTCTTCCATGTTTTCAAAAATACAGCTTTTACTAACTTGGTTTCTAGTTTTCCGTTTTCTCTTCCATATTTTCAAAAATAGATTTTGCTGACTTGGTTTCAGGTTTTCCGTTTTCTCTTCCATATTTTCAAAAATAGATTTTGCTGACTTGGTTTCAGGTTTTCCGTTTTCTCTTCCATATTTTCAAAAATACAGCTTTTACTGACTTGGTTTCAAATCTTCCTTTGTCTCTTCCATATTTTCAAAAATACAGCTTTTACTGACTTGACTTTTTTCAAGTCTTCCTTTTTCTCATCATGTTATCAAAAAATACGCTTTTACTGACTTGGTTTCAGGTTTTACGTTTTCTCTTCCATATTTTCAAAAAATACAGCTTTTACTGACTTGGTTTCTGGTTTTCCGTTTTCTATTTCATGTTTGCAAAACTGCAGCTTTCAATGAATTGGAAAAGCAACGAGTGGATACGTCAATCTATCTCTCTCTCTCTCTCTCTCTCTCTCTCTCTCTCTCTCTCTCTCTCTCTCTCTCCTCTTCTGATTTGCCTTTTTAGTTTTCTGTAAAAGAAAACTGTTTTTGTCCGCCCTCGTATCTTAAAAACTACCGAGGCTAGAGGGCTGCAAATTGGCATGCTGATCACCCACCCTCCAATCATCAAACAAAACAAACTGCAGCCCTCTAGCCTCAGGACGTAGCCATGATCGTTCTTCTGGCACCAACGACACAGGCCACCACCGGGCTTCGTCTGAAAGTTTCATGGGCCGCAGCTGAGAGTTTCTTACAGCATTAAAATCTGAAGACTCGATTGCGCCGAAGAAACTTTCGCGCATTTTATACCTGTCTTTTTTTCTTTTTTCCAGTTACCCTTTCAAAACAATCTAGTTAACCGGAAAATACGTAACTACTCGAATAATTCAGATAATTTCATACAATAATCAGTGTAATCTTTGAAAAATACATACTATGAAAAACGTTATATAAAAACAAATAAGACCATTAGGGCAGCATCGACAATCACTTCTTTCAAGTTTTGTATTCTGTCAACAATAACTGCAGCAGTCATCAGATAAGAACCTTAAAACAGGGGCACTTGAACTCGAGTCGAGGGATACTAACAAAAGATTCAACAGCAATCAATTCTGGGTCTTAAGAGAGCAGAAGTGCAACTTCTCTCGTGAGCAGGTTGGTGGAGCAACGGGGAATCAGGTGGTGTCTAGAACTTCCGTTGTGTCGTCATGGTCACATTTCGACGCTCTTACTCCCAGGGCGTTCAAGATAAATATCCAGAGGAAGTTGGAAATAATATTAATAATAATAATAGCGGTGAAGAAATCCACAGTGGTGTAGATATAAATATATGTTTTAGAAATATAAAAAATCTTTTGTACAAGTATATATATATATATATTATATATATATATATATATATATATATATTATATATATATATATATATATATGCATTAAGTTACAAATGCCATGTATATGAATTACTGTAATGCAATAAAAATTCACCTATACATACAACATATATATATATATATCATATATAATATATATATATATATAGATTATAATAATATTAATTAAATATAATATATTCTATATATATAATATATATATAATATATATATATTTACATCTGCAGCACTGTGTATTTCTTCACCATTTCAGTGACATGCTTTTATGAGATTTTTATGAATAATAATAATAATAATAATAATAATAATAATAATAATAATAATAATAATAACAATAATAATAATAATAAGGGCATAAACACAACGTTAATAGCAATACTGGCGTCACAGACAAACCTGTATTGTGAACTTACGTTAGTTTCTAAAAGGTTTTTAAAGATTTTGACGTATCAAGATATTAAGAGAATTCAACACGATTTGGCAGGCTACTGTTGTTGAATATATTTCAAAAAGACACTTATTTTCCCTTTCAGAGTGAGTTTCGAATCGTCCACTGCTGTCTTCATATACAGACGAATTAGGTTATATGCCGATGGACTTCCGTGGATGGACTTCCGTAGATGGATAGCACCAAAAGGAAAATTGAGAGTAATGAGTTTAAAAGGTGTAACGGGGAGGAACATTTCGCAGTTGCACTATGATAGTTAGATGGAAGAAAGAATACGAACGGAGGTACAGTAAAAAGAATGATAGGGGGTTGCAGCTAAGAGCCGAGGGGACGCTGCAAAGATCCTTACGGTGCACCACTTGAGGTGCACTGACGGTACTAACCCCTAACCCCCGTACGGGGAAAATCAAAATGATGACGGCAAGCAATCATCTGCAATCGTTTAATAACAGCCTATGCTTACAAGGACACATCTTCAACAGGTGCGTGGATGGAAGTCGCAGCTTCCAGCCTGCGAGGGAAACCCATTGAAGTCTCTTATTGTAGTCGCCTTCCTCCATCCCCTTATGATTGACTTCCCCAGACTGGAATATTGCAGAAACTGACAATAACCCTTCCGTGTTTTGATAAATTGACGTCACCGTTGTGTCTTCATCGGCAAACGTTCGTGGCACCTTCGTCTCGAGGGAAGATTGAAACATTTTTATTCTACATAAACGAAAAGAAAAACGTGCAAACGCTTCATTTTTAAAACGTTGAATACGTTTTAATTTCAGCATATAAATTTCTCCCAATCGCAACAGGTGAAATCGCTGAACTTTTAGAAATATTTTCTATCCACACATCAATAAAATCAAAAGGTAAGTTATCCACTTTTCATAAGAATATACATGTATCACTATGCACGCTTACTGCGTACGTTATTATCCGCACAATGAGTGCGTACATAACCTATTAATTTCATTTTACTAAGTGAGATCTCTTTTCTCTGTGTTTCCCTTCTTTGGAAGCTGTGGATTTGTTCCATATAAATATGGTTATTTCTTAATAACAATAATAATAATGATATAGTCGATGAGTGTGCAAGATATTACATATTCGCGAGTATGCCCACACCGTATCTCAAGGCTCGTCACAAAGCGGAAGGAAAGGAAAAAAATGGAAAAAATTCTAAAGGCATCGTATGACCAAGGGAAACCCAATTCAAGAGTGTCGCCAAAAAAACAAGATGGTGGTTTCCACCGGTTGGTCTGCCAGATAGGGGACGAACCACGCTCGTTGCTGGGGTCTTCCAGAGGACTTTTCAACCAGCCAGACCGGTATATATACACCCTTGACATACAATCTATACACTTGCGCTGATAAGAATCCAATACAATGAAACGAGAAACCTGGGAACGTGGGATGTTTGGCTTCTGCACAGAAGATTTTATAGGGAAGCCATTTTTGCGAGCGATTTGTGAACTGCGTGTTCTCACGACCGGGAGGCGAAGTGTGTCACTGTAGAATGGTCGCGCCGCCAGCAGTATGGATGTGCTCTAGCGCAGTTTCTTAACAATGTGGTCCGCGGACCCCGTGGAATGTTCCAAGGGGTAGGCAGGATAATTTGGCCGTCGGTATCAGATAAATTTTAGGCCAAGAGAGAAATGATCAAAATGAGGGGTCCGCTACATGAAAGTTTAAGAAACACTGCTCTAGAGGAGCAATGATTCTCATCCATGATTTTTTAGTAGTGTTACATACATACTATTTAAAATACACCTCTTGAGGCAGACAATTTTGGAAAGGGGGGAAAGGGGGGATAAAATTCGGACATATGGTGAAAGGGTGCATGGGCTGAAAAATATTTTGAGATCCACTGCTACTGAGAGCATTACTTTTTCCACATTCTCTCTACGTCACATTATATAACAGATGACTTTAAAACGAATAAACATCCTTTAAAGTGGCACAACACTGGTTGTGAAGGTGGTATGAAAATATACAATTATTCGCTTCGTTTAGGATGGGAAGTGTGAAGAGGAAGAGTGGATGTTGAATGTAATTATAAACAAGTAAAAAATGCTCCGAAGTTTCTTCAGCGCATTCGAGTTTTCTGTACAACATTATATACTGTATGCAAATCTCAGCCACGGCCCGGTGGCGGTCTGTCTCTAGGATCTATGAGGTCATTCAGCGCTTAAACGAAAATTGGCGGTAGAATAGTTTGAAAAGTGTAACCGGAGGAAAACCTAGCAGTTGAACTATGAATCAATTGTTAGGAGAGGTTGGAAAATAAGATGGAAGAGAATTTGAACAGTCCAATTAATGAAAAGGGGCTGCAGCTAGTATTCTCAGGGAGGCTGCAAAGAAGCATAAGTAACGCCTACAGTGAACCACATAGTGTGCACTAACGGCGCTACCCCACTACGAGGTTTAAGTTTAGTTATATAACTTTTCACTCGAACAAAAATTACTCTTCTGTATATGTCACTAACGAGAAAAAAAAAGCTTCAAAATACAAAAGAGAAAGCATTTCCGGAAGACAGGACATAACACATGGGGAATGGAATGAGTCAGGGACTTCCTCTCGACCAGAACCGGTACCAGATATAAATGGTTTTCTTTACATTGTGCTCTTTGTTTTTATTTCCAAAAGATTCTAGAATGACCTGTAGAAAAACTATCCATAAAAACATGCAAAAGCACACACACACACCCACACACACACACATATATATATATAATATATATATATATATATATATATATATATATGTGTGTGTGTGTGTGTGTGTGTGTGTGTGTGTATATATATATATATATATATATATATATATATATATATATATATATATATATATATATATATATATATAGAGAGAGAGAGAGAGAGAGAGAGAGAGAGAGAGAGAGAGAGAGAGAGAGAGAGAGAGAGAGGCACGCCTGAGTTAATAGCATATATGTACGCAGCGAGTCATGGATTCAGCAATTTGTAAACGATGAGTGTGCACAGGTAAAGAATGCCCTTGAGCAATCAATGTGCAGTATATCATTACGCAAAGTTATCAGCAACTGACTTATAAAAGCCAATTTGGTACTACTAGCTTTCAGAGTAAATCTGTATTGATAGCATTTCTCTATAAAAAAAATAAGAGCATTAAACAAAATATATTGCCAACAAAATAGCAGTTATTCGTCTTGGCTTGAGAAAATGTACACTCAAGATAATAAAATATGACTCCTTTACCTAAACAGTCATGAAAAAAAACTGCAAATACTCTTGTGAGAACAAGAGTATTCTCAATTTTCTCCCAGTAAAACATAGTATCAAATTCTGAGCGTTATTTCTTCCTAAGATCTTAAAATTCAAGACCGGTCTATCGCTCCCGTCACACCTGTAATACAGACATGACGTTGCATTTATCGAACACCAACTGCGATGATTCACTGAAATTTAATAATAGTGTGTTTGTACGATACTGCATTCACTGGGAAAGGCTTCTCTTTCAGTGATATTAACTGTTATCAGTACCTATCACCTGGCACTTCAGATCTGCTTATATGTATAGTCACTTGAAGGTCAGCCTCAAAAGTCAATCTCGATTAAATCTCAAATTTATAAGATTCGCCAAAACAAAGCATAGGCAAAAACGAAATAAAAACGGCATGATTCTCTTCCAATGAGAAAAAAAAAATACACACACACACACACACACAAAGAATGAAACCCAGAGAACAGAGCTGCATTCTGTCTGAAGAAATGAAATCCTAATTGACGGAATCCATACCGACAAAAAAAAAAAAAAAAAAAAAAAAAAAAAAAAAAAAAAAAAAAAAAAAAAAAAAAACGCTACCTGACAACAGAGCTTCATCCTGAAAGGAAGCATGACCTCACAAGGATGTGACTGACACAAGAGGCTCGGCGGATTTTCAGTGACGCAACTCTGCTTAAACATGATACCGGGATGTTAAAAATAGCCTCC